>NC_136905.1:70806982-70882753 GCF_949606895.1 Notothenia rossii | reverse complement strand
GTTTGTTATTTAGGAAGCCCCTATGAGCAAACCTCCAAAATGTTTGACTTTTTATGAGGTGATTATTATAGACTGAAAAGCAGTTTGTAATAATCTTTTATTTGTACCAGCTGCATGCAGTAATGTTTTATTTATTTACACATTTTAATTGATTGCTTCCAATGAGATCAAGTACTTGTTAATCATCAAAATTGTATTATCGGAAATTATATTTTTCTAAGCAAAATATAGAAGCTTTCCTTGGAAAATTGTACCGTAAAAGTAAGATGTGGAATTGTGGATGTTGTCTGTAAATCCGATGTGATTTATTTGTTCCTCTCTTTCTCACTGTGTGTGCAGAGTTGGAAATGAAAGGTTCTGCTTTCTGTTGGCAAAGCTAATCAGCAGTAGCTCCTCTCTGACATGTATGTATTCACTCTCTGCTTTGATCAATAACTGCTGGTTTTATGGACCTCTGTGGTTGTGTAAGAGACCTTTGAACACCCTGAACTGTGGGAACCTGCTGCAATAAAAAGGTGCTTAAACACTATCTTATCTCAGCTGCCTTGAATAGTTTACATGTTTATTGTTGAGCATTCATTACTCTGTAATTATTATACGACTCCGAGCTTCTCCTCTGTGGGAAAATAGTCATGGCAGACTCAATAGATGCCGCAATAAAAAACCAGTGAGAGATGTTAATGTCATTTTCAATTGCAGAAAGGAATATTACTTTGAGCTTTAGGGAGGTAATAAAACAATATGAAATCATGCCGTTTTAATGTTCCAATGTTTTCTTTGTTACGTTGCATAGTACCCAGCGCAGCATGCTACTTCTTACCTGTTTATACTCTTTCTAGTAGACCTGTCAAAGCTGAATGTAATGACTTCATTGTTTTTAGAATTGACGCAAATTATTTGAATCCATTGATGTCATGACCGTTTAGAATGCATCCGTGCGGTAAAAGGCTCCTTTTGCACACTATACCATATTCTCAGATTACAAATTCCTTTAATCTTCCCAGATGTAGCGTAACACATGCAGAGACTCACATTCTGCATCGATTTTCCAAATTAACCAATATGTTAGAATTGCTGAAAAACATTCAAAAGCAAATTCCCTCATCTCATATTGTCTGTGGACCTCATTTTTGTAGGCCTGTGCAAAAACTCTTAACAGGCTGAACCGGTTTAGGTATATTCCCTAAAGCCAGATACTTTATATTTGAATATGGTGCCTGATATTTGGTATGTAATAAGGGGCCTGCAGCCTTTCCCTCTCAGTGAGCAGTAAGGGCCCGTCTTCTTCCTGATAATACCATGCATGGATAACTGAGTGAGACGCCATCAGATACTGAAAGCAGCAGGCTTAAGGGAAATGAAATTTATTTGGAGGCAAGAGAGTGAGGGCGGCAAGGAAAACGGCGAGGATAATTGAAACGGGGAGCGTTCACTTGGGGAGAGAAATTGAGATGTTGTCACCAAGTCCTCCTTATCATCATCAGGGCCACTGTGCAAAAGCAATTAAAGAGTCAAAAAGAATATCTGGAGTTATGCAGAATCCATGAGAGCAGAACGCAAGTCAACAAGGTTCCACACACACACACACACACACACACACACACACACACACACACACACACACACACACACACACACACACACACACACACACACACACACACACACACACACACACACACACACACACACACACACACACACACACACACACACACACACACACACACACACACACACACACACACACACACACACACACACACACACACACACACACACACACACACACTAATTTGAATGACAGATTGTAGCTATTTGTTTTTCCTGATAAGTTTCAATCCAATTAAAAAAAATGACAATGCGAGTAAGAGCTTATTTCCGGACAATAAGTTGTTCATTAAAGTCGGACAGAAATGTGTTTTTTGAGGATCATTATTCTTGTTTACAGAACAGAAGTGTCTGTAACACGGGTGTGCAATTTATAAAATTAATATGTTTTTTTTGCAGGTTTCCGTGACTGATATTTGCATTCCTTAACTACACAGCCCACGATGTGATTTCACTTTCATAGTTAAAAATAACAATTGGCTGAATTGAAGTATACCACATTGTGTACAATGATGGCATGAGCCAAAGCCAAGTTGCTCTCACTGTGGTACCATATGAGAGTCTGCGGGAGCATTTAGTTTTCTTTTTTTTCTTGTATTTTGTGTTGAACTAACCCTAAGTAGGGTATATAACAACATATATTGTAGCTTTAAAAATAAAAGCTACAAAATAGAAATTCCTCCCAGTTACAGTGATAGTTCTGCGAGACTGTCAGAAGTAGAGGCTATTTCAAGATTCACCTTGGCTAAATAAATGATCAAAAATGCAAATGCCACAACAAGCACACATAATATTCTGTGTTTTTCTTTCAACAAAGGGGCGCAATAATGAGGGGTTTTTCAATCACGCATAATTCCC
The DNA here is from genome assembly GCF_949606895.1 of Notothenia rossii. Lineage (NCBI taxonomy): Eukaryota > Metazoa > Chordata > Actinopteri > Perciformes > Nototheniidae > Notothenia > Notothenia rossii. The sequence goes on along the minus strand of NC_136905.1, from coordinate 70,880,284 downwards.
ATGTCTGATTTTCAAAGATGTTCTGGCATACCTCAATAAGCTAAATCTTGTCATTTCCTTTCTCCAAATTGAATTTCTAAGGGGATTTAAATGGGCCAACTATGAAAGATGCCATGGGCGAGAATGCTCAAATTACCAACAATGTGGAGAAAAATGGGTCTGAAAGCAGAAAAGCGGCACCAGGGGGTTTGAAGATGTGGGTAGACTGATGCACTTTCACAGACAATTCATCAAAAGCCTCTTCTTCTTATTCTTCTTCTTCTTCCCCTCCACGTAAGCCGGCCACTTCTTTCTCCTTCAAACTAGTTCAAACAACCTGTCTAATGATCCCTTCCCTTTAGAGCAAAACCATCTTTCTTTTTTCCGCCACACAGATTTTAAAACTAAAAGCCTCATCGGGAAGAGACACTGAGAAGAAAAATTGAAAAGCGAAAAATTAAAGGAGGCAGAGATTGGATATTAAAAAATAACAACGGCAGGATAACAAAGAGAGAACTGGAACGAGTAGCGACAGACAGAGAGAGAACAAGAACAAGGGAGCGGGTGAGAGGAGAAGAGCAGAGTGGTGGTGGCTCGGTGGGGGGGCCCATAGTAATGAACAGGTGGTGGGGGGAAGAGAAGGTTAAGCCTGTTTCTGTGGGTGTCGCTGGAACCCACCCCGTGCTGTGTGGACAGATGTGTGGACGGGCCGCTAGCTAGCTCTCCCTGCCTCTCCCTCCCCTCCTGCCTGGCCGGTGCTGCCAAAGCCCACTAGCCTGTGCTCAAAAACTCACTCATTTATCTGCCTTTGTTCTTTGTTATTTTTGGACTCGGACGCGGCAGCGAAAAATGTTCTCTCTCCAAGGAGAATCACGTTCCTGTCTCCCCGTCTCGTTAGCTTCTGTCCGTGTACGACACACAATAATGTGACATTTGGGAACGCTGTGATGTTTGGTTTTGTTGTTTCAACGCGTCTTTGGATCTTGTCTGCCTGTGGCATATAGAAAGAAAGATTAGGAGTGTTAGTTGCTTCGGTTTGAACAGCCAGGTGGCTAAGGGAGCCCCAGACAGGTACTATTCTAATGAACACACACGCTTATACTGTTGTTGCTTCAGGCCTGTTGACAACCAGAGAGGAACAGGATGTTGTCACTCAGACCTTCCACTGGGTGTGTGTATGCTGCTCACCAGTGAGTCGTTTGACTGAGGGCTGTGTGTGACAGGTGTTTCCTTGTTTGTCTATCAGACTGGTTTTACATTGTGAGCTCAAAGGCAATGATTTATAATTTACCAATGAGGGAACCGGTGGAGAGGGTGGAAGTTTAAACTCTCAAGATAATCTAAGTAATCAAACTGTCATTTAGGTCTGAAGGCATTCTCAGTTTCAGAAGGAAGAAAAAGTAAGAAAAACTGTGTTTGTGTGTGTGTGCCTTTCTAGGTAGAAATCACCTGTGTTGGCACAGCAGAGTCTGTATTTTGTCAGTGCACAGAGATCTAGTCTGCACCTGTTGTCAGACACACACACACACACACACACACACACACTAACACACCAGATGAAAATCAGTTGACAGCATGGCCAGCTTCATCAGATGTGCCCACTCCTGTTCCGTTCATTAACGTCCAAGCGAAGGCGCCTGGCCTGGGGCCTACTGTGAGTCCCACTCGGCTAAACAGCACCCCCACAAAGCAAACACAGAGAGAGAGACACAGAGAGAGAGAGAGACAGACATGCAATCAAAGAGAAAAAAACAAAGTAAAGCACAAAAAAAACTGAAAATGTGATTATTGAATAGAATATGTGAATGCAGCTGGCAAAACAAGATCACCATAGCACGAGAAAGACACGCACAGTTAAACCAAAACGAGGTTTCGCTGAGGATTGGCGAGCACAGCCATAGCCTTGGTTTGGAGGTCAGCTGGGAATTTTGGATTGGCGTCGCCTGTGTGACGCCCACGCGCTCTGCCCGTTCTCCCTGGGATGCCAGCGCCACCTGCTTACATTGTGGATGGCAGCTTTGGTGCCCAGCAGGAGGGCTGGACGGACGGACTCACAGACAACATGTTTCAGCTAGTTTGTTTGGAAACCTGCGGCCGCCCAGCCAGAGAGAGGGAAACTTTGGGAGAGAGGGGTGAGAGGAACAGAAACAGAGAGAAGGATTTTCACAGAGTTTGCCACGTCTCGCTCGGCCTCACTGTCTGACTGGTAAGACGTGCGACAAACAGTGACCTGAAATGATTGGCAAGTCGGTGTACAGAGCGATAGACCGCTAAGATTCTCTGCGGCTCATTTCATCAGGCGTGTGTGGCGACGACTGTGGCATTTAGCCATTTGACCGGCAGGTTTATCATATACTGATACACAGAAAAATCTCAAACTAACATTATCACACCATATAAAACCATTTGACCGTTAAAGGAAAGCTGCTACTGCTTTGGTCAATATAAACGCTAACAGTTTTAAACCTTTGGGAACCAGAGAAAGAGGTGGTTTCCCAAAACCTCCCACTGACTGTAATCTGGTTCTCCACAACCAGCATATAGTCAGCACCCTGACATGACTCATAACAAGTGATACAACCCTAGAAGAAATAATCATGACATAATCATCGCCGACACCTCGCGTCTTCTCTTATTATCTACCTACCTCTCAGATGAGAGAGCAAAGAGGGGGGAGGGATGGTAAAAATTCACACACATTTTATTTATCGGAAAACTATTTTGGTGCAGCATGTGTGTGTGTTCCGGGAGGTAAGGGTGAAGAAGCTGTGGGCAAGAGTATGCGAGAGAAGCGAGTGAAGGGGAAACCACCTGCGGAGGAGAGGAGAGTGCTGGGGCCGTAGAAGATGAAAGAGGGAGGTTTTGAAAACTTCCTTCAAAGCCCCTCGAAAAAAGGTAAAAGTATCCCGGAAGACACACACACAACCACACACTTGTTATATCTAGAAGTAAGCATCCGGTGTCAGAGGAGTTTCTGAGAAGGCACTCTGAGGTACATCTGCCTATTTGTTTGGTTTTTACTGCACTTCATTCTCCTCTTGTACAGAACGAGAGCTTTCTTTTGTTCTTGAAACAACTCCCAGACAGGAAGCTAGGGCACCAGATGAAGATTAGCTAGTTTCCTTTTTCAAAAAAGAAAAGCGTCTTTCTAAGATGTGTAAGGTTTTTAGCACACGTACGCAATGTCACAGCAGCCCTCTAATATATTTTAGGACTGACGAAGGAGGGTGTTGACGATGAACTGATAAATATATTGAACGAATCAAATGCTTTTCCGTTCGATGCTTCACCTGCTCGTTATTTATTTAATTTCTCTTCTCCTGTGCGGTATCAGAACGGGTCATTAAAAGGGAATCATCTCAAGATTTTTAATGAAGGCCAGAAAAGAGAAGAGGTACTACAAAACGCCCTTCACAGTACAAACGTACCCTTAATATTTATGCACAGACACGACAGGCCTAATCAATCATTAATATTCAACTGGTTATATCCTCTTCAAACACACACACACACACATATTCACACAGAGCAGAAAGGTCAGAACACTGTCATCTGTACCTCAATTAAATATGGAAGTAGATACTTTAAAATCTATGTTGCACTCTCAAATGAATCAAATTCAAATATACTTTATTGCATGAATGTGTATGAGACATGTACTGTGTATACACACTGATAAATCTAATAATAAATGCATGACCATTCATAATTCAGTGTTTTTTTTATTAAAAAAATCATTAACAGCTGTAGGTCAAATAGAGGATAATTACATGCATGTATATAATACATTTAAGATAAATTCATGTAATTCGTTTTTTTTTTCTCATTAGTTTCTCTGATCAAATATGGAGCATACAAATGTTAATTTTTGTATTTGCTATTATAATGTACAGTATATAAGTATGTAAGTACAATAAAGCCAAAGCCATGTTCTACATATAATAATTCAGAGTATAAAATAAAAATATATTGTAGACTATATTAGAAGAAAAACAAATGGTGACTAACATCTCTTTACAAAGTAAAATAAGATAAGTTATTTATTTTGAATTTATTGGTAATGAGAGTCAATTATTCTTATTTTTCTGGGCTGCCTCTCCCTCTCACCCACTCTCACTCACATCTTATTAACAGGCTGCCAATAGTAAAAATGTTTGTGGTTTTTATCTATCGTGCATCCAAGCTGCTGCCGACACTCTCTGGGTGTCGTTTTAACTTTCTAATTTTCCCTCTCCGTCCCCGAGGCACAAAGTCAAATCATGAGGAATAAAATAAAGGAGGAACAAATGACTTTACAGGGAGAGTGAGAGTGGTCACATCGCACAACCCTGCAGGAAGTCTTCCTCCAGTCAATCATAACCGTCAGCCTACTCAGCTTCCTGCGCAGCAAATCTCATTTGCTGCCTCCGCTCCCTCGCTGGTGCGACTATAAAAGGGGGATGTGGGGATAATGTGCATTATTACTTTTACCCAATGTAAGTGAGGCAGGCCAATAATTGCACAATGTTGGAGTTTTATTGTTCCCAGCTGCTGCGATCATTACTAAACGTCAAGGAGATGCAACATTTCCTGTCAACTTAACGACAGTAATCACTTCCTTCTCCCCGTGCTCCAGTCTCCCCTCACTCCACTGAATACTCCGCCACACGGCCCAGCCCTGCGAGGTGCGGAGATGAGGCTTCTTCATCATCTTTATTGGATTCCTCCTCCAAACCAAATCATGGTAAACACACACTGCATCATTTTCCCATATAGACTGACTGTCTGACTGCAGCTGCTGGAATTATTGACTAATAATAAACTTCTCTGTCCGTTCTAAGAAATGTTGCTGAGTGAGTTAGTGAACCCGCTGCACTACGGCGCTTACTTTCAACGCACAACCAAAAATATCTGTCATTATCAATGTCGAGCAGCGCCTGTCTCGCTCTGTCTTCCTCTCTCTCTCCCTTTCCTCTGCCTCTCCCTGTTTGTCTGTCAGGCAGGTGAATGCCCCGCAGACAACAGGCTGATTTTATTTTCTGAAGGTTTTTCTGGGTTGGCGGCGGAAACTTCACAGGTATCACAGCTGAAGTGAGAGAAAAAGATCTGAGGGAGACGGTGAGGTTGCGGTTAATGTCACGTAAGGTTGCACACTGAATTGTTTTTGATGAAAATTGCCAGGTTTTTTTAACCATTAGGGAATAATTTCATCTTCGGTGAGCTACTGAGATAGTTTCCCTGTGGTTTGAAGTTCAACAGACTATTTTTTGTCTGTTTGGTAGAGTATTGTTAACATTAAAACTGTACAAAAATATATTTGAGAGAAAGTGATTACAGAAAAAAGTGTGTGGGAGTGTGTTCTTGCACACATTTTCCCCGAAATGTTTTTATTCCAAAGCTACTATTTTAATCATAATATTGTTTGGTCTTGTTTCATTGCATGTTAAAGTATAATAATTTGTTTATTTGCAAGTGTCCTAAAAACTACATGTGTGATTACAACCGACTGTTCTCACTGCTGACGATCTGATGCCATCTCTAATGCATCTGGGCTGCTGTAGATCTTTAAACAGCGCATCGTATTGTACCATACGCTGGAAACACAGCAAGGCACTTACACAGATGTCATCTCCGAAGGTGAACACACTCGTCACATGTAAACATCCTCGCTCTTTCACTCAAACAAATACACACGCACATCTCGTTTTTGCCTTATGGTACAGAAGGGCTCTCTTCCTCACACAAACAAACACTCCTCTGCACTCCCGCCTCCCCCTCCGCTCGGTGTGTGTGTGTTCATTCGAAACTTCGCCTGGCTTTTGATCTGAGCTGTGGATGGTTCTCCTGCCTGCTGCCCTGCTCCCAACACCCACATATGGGGTGTAAAGAGAATTATTCATTGTTTTCACCACACAACAAAAGTGTTTGAGCTCAAAGAGCAGCTGCCTTCACATAGTTAATTTAACATTGCTGGGGCTGCAAGCCACACTGATGATCATTGCCATTCTATGATAGTGGTGTGCTTATTAAAAATAGATGGAGGTGAAATAAGCCAAAAGCATGTGAATTCACATCAAAACACAATTTTGCCATGTGGCTGCATACATAGGAATCCAAAAGATCCATGTGGTCACAAATTAAATGAAGAATCTGAGAAGAAAGCCAATTAGTTTGCACTTGCACAACAACAGGTTTGCATTCATATAACAGCTCAACCGAGCTGCTGTTTCCTTAAACTCTTTTACCTAACAGGGTAATCACATATTGTAAAAGGGATAAATAGTTTCCTGATATTTTCCTATAAAGGAACTGTAATATATGTGATAAATATTTGAATTACATTTTCGGCTACGGTTTTCATAATTTACTTTTTATTCTTTTAAGTCACCTCTCAAAAGGAAATTCAAATGTTAATTGAACAGAACATTTTAAGAATGTGCAGTCTTTCACTTAATACCATCTTATTGGTTCATTCATTATCTAAAATGTTTCCTTGAATGCAATTGTACATTTACCAAAAATGGATTTAAATTATGGATGCACAATACAATTTGTTTTACCGATGTTAAGAAAGGCTGAGATCTAGTTAGCAAAGACGGAGGATTTATTATCATTATTCAAAACAAAAAGCATTTCTGACTAAAATGTAATTTTTTTCAAGTACCATTGCCTTTTTGCAATTTGTAATACAAACTTGTATCATAAGTTTGCAAAAAGGCAATGGTGTTATCGTCCTCCATCTTTGCTCCGCTTGTTAGGTAAATAAATAATTTACCTTTGTATTAACAGCTCATTATTGATAACATACAAGTACACTCTAAAATAATACAAGATAATATAGATTTATCCACACCCTTATATATTCTGCATCCCTAATTAAAATGGTTTGAGTTCTTTCAGAAATATTCCCAAATCAATAAAGATTGATTGGATTGCTCTGGTTTCATTTTGAAAGATCTAATAAATGAGTCTGCTTCTGCTGCATGTTCTGACTTTAATCAGCATCAAATGAAATAGAAACTTTATTGGAAATTGTGAGGATATGAAAGGACCCTAGAATAAAGCCTGAACAAATACAACACACACACATATTTAACACCAAGTAATAAAGACAGGGGATGCTCTTCTCTGGGGTAAAGGGAACACAGAAAGTGCTAATTGAGACAGGACGCACAGTATCGGCTCTCAGCTCATCACGGCAGCTCCGTGCTGAGGAGAGGAGAGGAGAGCCGTGCCAGGTCTCCTCATGCACCACTGATTGCAACTACTTGGCCTGATTTTGGCCTGGACTAGCCCCGCACTATTGTGTCCCAACTCAGCGCCCAGTGCCCAGTGCCTGCTGCCACTAGCCCATTACTGGCTGCCCGGTGCCCAGCGGTGGGCCGACCTGGGGTCCCACAGGCTTTCACCCAGCACCGAGCAAAGGTTTGTGCCAACAGTTAAAGATGTGCAGTGGCGTGCAGCATCAGCTGTGAGAAGTGATCACCAACTTCTCAATAACACAGAGGACAGGGAGCCAGTAGTAACCGTCAATCTGATTTCCAACAAAGAGGGAAAACAAAAGCTTTCTATCATAGATGGAAAGTGTCCTGTCCCTCAAAGTCGAAGGATCTCAAAGAAAGGTAATGTAGGAGCCACAATGCTGTGGTAGCCTGTGTTCATTATTATATTATCTTCATTATTTGTTAACACCACACACACTTGTAATGGGTTGTTTCCGGTGATTGTCACATGGGTGTAGTTTATGATATGTAGGGCTCCTGGTGTATGTGGAGGTTTGGTAGCATGACAATGGGGGTGAGCTTAGTTCTGATATATGTTGTTGACCGGATGATTCTGTTTTACAATATTAAATGTTCTTAAAACGTTGAGTTCAGTACGGACTTTATTATTTCTACGCGTCACATCAATGAGCGAAGTTTAGCCTCAGAGCGGCCGTATTCAATGGGATTATAGCCGCCACAGGTAATATTATAAAGACAAGCTTGTCGTGCTTTTGTCACACTGTCAAAATAACACAATGCTTTATGATAGATATGATCATTGTGAATACTGTCAGCTGAAACTGCAACCCAGCCGTGACTTCAGTCCATCATAGGGAGGCAGTCAGCCGCTCAAGCTGTCAGGAAAAGTTTGCTGGTACACAATCCCAGCGAGGCAGCATCTTGTAACTTCACGTCTTATTCTGTTCCTGTGCCAAACTCCTTCCCGAGCCAAACTAGGAAATGAGACTCTCTCTGAACCTGGTAGACTGAACAGAATGTGAGAATTGACAGGTATGGCAGCGTCTGCCAAACGGTGAGGCTTCCTGCCTCTGCTATCCCATTGCACTCAGGATCAATCTCCATGACTCACTGAGCTCATATCCACATGCCGTTTCCTATCAGCTGGGAAGTTAATGTACAGGTTAATTATCCAGGAAACTGTTTGGAGAAAACAAAATCAGAGCCAAGAGCGCTTTGTTAGGCCAGCATTGTTGTTGTCATCCGTGATATTCTCAACTTACCACTCCTTTCAGCTCGCGATAAATCAGTCAATAAAGAAACGCCAGAAAGCAAGTATCATTTGCGAGGTTGGTGACTGGACAAATGAAGGCAGATGTTGTAAAATCACTCAGCTGCTGCTTGGAAGTCTACAGTAAACAGCAACAAATCAGCAGCCAAATATTGCTTGCGTTGAGAATGTAATTTGTCATGTTCATCATAAAGAAGCCACTGCGCTCAAAGACTCCTGAAAAATTACCATTTCATGATTCCCAAATCAATTTCCACACACACTATGAGGCCTCTATTGTCTTCATCCATCTTCGTCCTACGCTGCATGTCACATAACCATCAAGCATTGTAAGATCACCGAGAGAGGATACAGACACTTCTAGATTCATTTCTGTCAGAAACCATGTGACAAACAGCGCTGTTTTTACGTTACCCTGCTTAGTTTACCCCTCTTGTCTCTGTTTTGCCCGCTTTGACCTCCTCGGCTCTACCGTTCCTCCAGCGCTGGGCGTGATCACAGCTCAGTGCTTCACAAAGCATTAGCCTGTAGATGAAAGAGGGTCTACAGTAGGATTAAGGAACTGTTGTACATGCCCCAATGATTGAGGAATGCTCTCCTGCGCCACTCAAGGACAGGCTCAAACTATCCAGACTCTAGTTTGTAAGGAGCAAAAGAGACGGCACTCTTAGATCTGGGCAGCAGTGAGGGGGTCTTATTGTAAGCCTCATGTGAAAATGTCCACGTGCATGTACTTTGGGGCGTTCACATACTGTATGCGGCACAGACTGACCACGAAAGAAAGAAAAGTTAAAAAGAAAGGTATTTAAAAAGAAAATGTGCAAGTAGATTAATGTTTTTGCTTCACATTTAAAGGTCACCTGTTATGCAAAATCCACTTTTTCCTGTCTTTTATACATTAACATGTGTCCCCTCTGTGTAAAGAGATTCTGAAAGTTTCAGGAAAAAAGATTCACTCAGTTTTTGTCCTGATCCATTTATATAAAAACCTGTCTGAAAATGAGCTGATCAGATTTTGGCCACTTTATGATGTCATAAAGATTTTTTAGCTTGTGTAACCATTAGCCAATAACCAACCAAGGTACCACCACCCCCCCCCCACCCCACCCCACCCCCCACACTTTATCACCTGAATCTCCTCCTAGAGCACCATTGTGTTCTTTTTAACCAAATATCTCTCAGCGGAGCGGCTCCTTATTTTCATTTAAAATAACAGACAGAGAATCAGCACTTTTGAACCAGGGCTGAAACAAAGGGGATTATGGGATGCTACAATGCATGATCTGTTTGGTGTTTCGAGCCAAACACTTCAGAGACATGTTTTGTATATATCTGAGACCTATAATAAAGTAATGAAAAATAGTATAATAGGGGACCTTTAAGTTTCAATAACCATAGCCTTGTGGGGCCCTAAACTTCAGAAACTGGCTTTGCTTCATCATTTTGAAAAGGACTTTGATGATGCCACATTGTCTCATCACGGCCTCACAGGGTGGAGGAAATCTTGTTACGGCTATCCTTATCTCTTACCTTTAAACTGGGATCAATAGGAGTGGGCGTAGCTGAGCACGACCAAGCCTTAGAAGCTGAACCCTCATTAAGATGCAGACACAGGAGTATGCTAATTTTACCCTACATCCTAGAGAAGTAAAAAGACAACAAAAAAAGGGCTTCATTAAAAAGACCATGCATTATTCAGAGAGCAGCAGGCCAGAGGAATGGCTTAAGGCCAATGATCCACTGCTGGAATCTTTCCCTGGCTGTTCTGTGCTTAATGTCTCTCTCTACTCTTATTTATATATATATATATATATATATATATATATATGGTGTATACATTCATTTATATGTATGTATACAAACACATATATATACATACACAGTACATTCATACATACTCAGATAAAGTTTGTATATATATATATATATATATATATATAAAGAAATATAATGACAAGGCAACTAATTTAGGGTAGTGATTAGGCAGGGTTACATATTGGCCTGAGGGCCTCATGACTGACCTATTTCTATTAACAACAAGATGCCTATCATCCGTTTACATAAACACACACACACTCAAAGATAAAGCTCTAAAGTCTAGGACAATGTTGTTGACAATGATTTGCTCTGTACTCCCTTTGTGCTACTAGAGTTATTGGATGTTATTACTATTTTAATCAGGTTAGTCCAAATTATGTTAGAAACCTAATTTTTTCAGAGTGACTGTCCCAAGACAGAAAAGAAAGAAAGAAAGTCATATAAAAAAATTGATGTCAACCCTCCTCCTTTGGTTTTGGACGGTCATACAGGGTCACATATTCTGACTCCTTGGATCATGATTCAACCGTACTCTGCACTACGTTGTTTCTCAGCCTCCGTCAGGGTGTGAACCAGTTTTCTCATATTAATGCTAAGAAGAAATAACACATTTCTCTGCTGGGAATATTTCTTGAACAGGTTTCTTTTTATTTTATTGGCAGGGATTTCAAATGGCCTAAACTTGCCAGATCAGGGGTCAGGATCCTAAGACAGATGAGTGTGTTTATGTGTGTGTAAGGTTGTTTATATATTCAAGCAACACAATAGGAGGGACAGCAAAGAAACAAGCACTGTCAGGAAGCATACAGCAGTGCAATATCTTATTCCCAGATACAAAACTGGTAGGATTCAATACATAGAGTAATTGTGTCTACAAACTATGGGATGTGTTACTGTGCAGGTTCAGATGGAAAGGAAGTGAAAGAAACAGGAAGGAGGAGAGTCGACTGCTATTGGACGTCATTGCCAGATCAGATCGCACAGCTGCTCGGACCCTATTTATTAACACTGGAACATTGGGAAGTGTGTGTGTGTGTGTGTGTGTGTGTGTGTGTGTGTGTGTGTGTGTGTGTGTGTGTGTGTGTGTGTGTGTGTGTGTGTGTGTGTGTGTGTGTGTGTGTGTGTGTGTGTGTGTGTGTGTGTGTGTGTGTGTGTGTGTGTGTGTGTGTGTGTGTGTGTGTGTGTGTGTGCGCGCGTGTGTGCGTGTGTGTGTGTGTGTTTGTAGCGAGAGAGAGGAAGTCATGTGGCAACAGCCTGCCCTTCTGTCAGTCATCCTGTCACAAGACTTGCACAGTGTGTCCTATTGTGGTTGTGTGTCTGTGCGTGGTGTGGGACTGAATATGAATGCGGCTGCACTGTGAAGGTAATTCAACATGCATCAATCCGAAGCGGTTTCCCAGCCGTCTCCTTCACTTTAGGCGGATTCTTCCAGTGTTTCCAGTCCCATTTAATAGTCCCAGCAAGGATGTGTGTGTTTCCAGGTTGGTGTGTGTGTGTGTGTGTGTGTGTGTGTGTGTGTGTGTGTGTGTGTGTGTGTGTGTGTGTGTGTGTGTGTGTGTGTGTGTGTGTGTGTGTGTGTGTGTGTGTGTGTGTGTGTGTGTGTGTGTGTGTGTGTGTGTGTGTGTGTGTGTGCGTGTGCGTGTGTGTGCGTGTGCGTCGAGCCTGGGCCTGCTCCTGGTCCTGCTCAGTAATGAGAGAAGACAGTGCATCAGCAGCAGAACCCCAGACCTGTCTGCTGTGTTGGAGATATATGGGGCGACCGGGCATCTGAACCCTGTTTGACACACACAGGCACGCAGATGTACACTCACACACACATGCTAGCTCGTACACACACACACACACACACACACACACACACACACACACACACACACACACACACACACACACACACACACACACACACACACACACACACACACACACACACACACACACACACACACACACACACACACACACACACACACACACACACACACACACACACACACACACACACACACACACACACACACACACACACACACACACACACACACACACACACACACACACAATCACCCAAGGGACAGCAAAGGGAAGGGCAGATGAGGACATCTATCTCACACACCAGAGGTAACCCTGCCCAGGACCATCACAAACAAACACACCACTTCTGTCCAGCTCTCAACGTTAATTCCATCCACAGTCTAATAATAGAACAATATTTGTAATTAAAAACAATATTTCTTGATTTATTTCTGACATTATAACCAGAATAAACAGAACAAAAATGAAAAAAACAGGCAACAACACACATCAGAGATTTGCGGTTTGGTTGTTCGACCAAAAATGTACATACCCAAGTTAAAACCAAAAAGAGGCTAGATTGCAGATGCTTACGTATTATATTATTTTAATACAGTCAATGTTTCAGTGGACTGGTACTGACCGGTACAAACACTTTCTCTATACAATATACATTTTACTATTTGGTGTAACTTGACTCTTTTCTACCCTCTACATATCAGATTATCTCTTTGATTCACAATGCCACACAATAAACTGCATTACCCAGGAGGCACAGTGGGCACTACATGGCTCATCTGTTCCCATTCTCACCTACTTGTATTCTCGTCAGCGGAAAGTTTACATTACATTAACATCACAAAAATTGTGCAGATCATGAATCAATAACAAAGGTAAAATTCGTCATCATGTTATGCAGGCCTGGAGCTACATTTAGCGACACTTGCATCATTAAAGAGCCTAATGTTATAACGTTAGCATTGGCAACACCACCTGCAGCTAACTCCACCACTAGCCAACTACGACATTAACAATAAAGTCAAGATGAATGGCTCGACTGTTAGTTGCTGTATTTTCACTCTGAGAACAACTGGCTCATTGTCAAAGATCAATACACATGCCAACACTTGAATTAGGGGAGCACTAGAACTTATTTGTTCACACTTCAAGTGCTTTAAAGCTCTATACTGTAAGTAGATCATGGAAACACTTATTTTTCTGCTGACTTAATAGTAGTATTTTGGAAATTATGCAGCATTTAAAAAAAAAAAAACTACCTTCTGTCTCTCTCACACAGACACACACTAAAGGGGCTGTGTACCAACCAGCACAGGCTTCCTAATTGACTGGGCAGGGGGGTCCAGAGCGTGAGCTTCTGCCAAATACATGTAGACGTCAGCACTGTCCCCACCACGCATCCCAAAAGACTCAATACACACAAGAAGCTCAGGTACACCTGGCAGCATTGCTCACACACACACACACACACACACACACACACACACACACACACACACACACACACACACACACACACACACACACACACACACACACACACACACACACACACACACACACACACACACACACACACACACACACACACACACACACACACACACACACACACACACACACACACACACACACACACACACACACACACACTTCCTGTACCAAGGAAGAGAAAATTGTGCAGGTTAAATTAACTGTGAGTTATAAATGTGCATGCATATATTCAAATACTGCGTATGATCACATTAGAATGATGTAATGCATACTGTCAAATACAAGCCAGGTTAACTTAAATGCGCCCAAACCTCCAGGCTGTTGTAACTTCAATTAGTCCTCTGAGATCACTAGTGTCCTGGATTCCAAGATAAAACTGAGAAGGAGAGAGAATTACGGCTCCTATCCCCCCTTCCAGGCAAATTCCAGCCAAAATCTGGACTGACGATTAAGTAGGATTATGTGCTCTATAGCAAGGTTTTTAGCGACAACTGTGTCCTGCTCAAACCCTGTGAGAGGGTGTGTGTGTGTGTGTGTGTGTGTGTGTGTGTGTGTGTGTGTGTGTGTGTGTGTGTGTGTGTGTGTGTGTGTGTGTGTGTGTGTGTGTGTGTGTGTGTGTGTGTGTGTGTGTGTGAGAAAGAGAGAGAGATACCGATGGAGGAGGAGAGCAGTGGAGAGCGAGCTTTTGTTCCAACTGAGCCCCTAATTAGCCAGGCTAATTGAGCTGTTAATTGATCTGTTGTCTTAATTAAACATCTCCTGACGCTTCTTTGCTCCTTGTAGTTAGGAATCTGAGGGATATGCATGCGTGTGTGTGTGTGTTTGTGTGTGTGTGCAGGAGCATGGAACACAGAGGTAGCTAGCCCAAACACATGATTATAATCTGAGTGGGCTGATGACTCCATTAGACACTTTGGCTTGTTTTAGTTTTGGGCTAAAGCCGTCATTATAGATTAGTTTGGGGGTATTTCGGCAGGGAAATGCATTTAAAGTATAATCTGATTACATTAATCTATGCTAGATGTACTCTGATAAAGCTGCCAATTTCAACTAAATCTGTTGAGTGACAGGCGATAACTTTAATTTCTTACTCAACCGGATCTGATCCTTCACAACCGATTCTCTGTATGATGTTAGCTCTAAAATTAAAATCATCTTTATCATTTACACCTGGAAGCAGGTAAAACGGAGCAGAACAAAAAATGTCATACACTTAAATCATGCAGCGACAGAATTCAATCGTCACACTATCTTGATAAAGAAACCACGCTTAGGAAGCGCACAGGAAGAGATGTGTTCAGTGAACCACTGTCAGTTTCATTTAATGTCTTTCAGGCTCTAATTGCTGCTGAAACCAAAGAAAGTTTATGCTAAACTGCAATAAAAAAAGAAGTTATAGTTTCAGAGTGGATCTTCTCATCTCTCTGCCACATTTATCCATCTACTAATTGCCTTCAATGCTTTATGTAAAGGAGAACATTATAGCAGCTCCTGAAACTATGACATTTAAATGTCATAAATCACTCGGGTTGGTTTTAGGCAACTTTTTATCTAATTAATTTAGTAAAATTTCTCTTTGATTATTTTTTTTAGGGGTAAATTGAGTCCTTTTTTCAGTCTGTGTCCATTTCTCATCACCCTTCACCTCTGTGGAGTTCAAAAGCTGTCAGGTGGTCATTCACACACACACACACACACACACACACACACACACACACACACACACACACACACACACACACACACACACACACACACACACACACACACACACACACACACACACACACACACACACACACACACACACACACACACACACACACACACACACACACACACACACACAGTTATGCTTATACCTGACACATACTGTGTGTGCTGTATGTGTTTGTGTAGGTGTGTCTCCATGTGTGTCCACATCCAAGGGGAGGAGGCAAAGCAGAGACGCTAACTTTATCATCTGCTGAGAGGTGGCAGATGGAGCTTCGGGGATCCTGCGACACCGGTGTTTCCACGCCGACAGGGGAGCACATGAAAGGCAGGCTGTGTCGCCATGCGGCCAGCGGGTGTCAACAAGGATGGGATGAAGTAAAACCAGTGGCATGAGGAAAGAAGCAGAGGAGGGAAGGAGGCGATTGGCATCAAGAAATTCTCATATAGTTCTCTAACAATGATTCATTGAGTGTGGTAATGGTTAACCAGCGTGGAGTGATTTTGTCTTCTTGGGAATGTTGCACAGATTAACTCAAGTGCTGTGACTGAGATGACCTTTGAGCTTAGTGGGAGGAATAGCAACTTGGGTGTAGATATAGTCACATTCATTTGGAATATGTTGCGAAACACTTCTGACAAGCTTTTGAATCTGAATATCTCCAAGCTCTCAACTAAACTCTAATGACTTTCTGACTACTAAGTATGTGGTGAATCTTGACTATAAAAAATGAGAATACGTTGTGACTGCAAAGGTTTTTAACCTCCATACTGTACAAAACACAATTATATAGTCCATCATTTTTGTAGGGACGAGGAGATACAGCAAATGTTGTTAGAGGAACATTTTTGGTTTTAATCAATGAGCCTTTGCCCTGGCTTTCAATAATCAAACAAGCCAAGCACACCATGGCAGATGTCACGCACATACTCTGTGGACTATTAAAGAGGTTACCATGGCAGCAAAGGGTGCTCACACACTGACAAATCTATTGTAGCTCTAACCACTGTATGCCATGTTGAAGACACTTGTGAATTTGGACATGTGAACTATGTGTAAAGAATAGAAAGACCGTTTCTATGGACTATAACCAACCACCGACTTTTATACACAAGTAATAGGCTCTCTTCTGAGGATGCAGTGGTTGTTAGAATAATAAAACATGTCCATTGGTTTTGGGACCACCGGCTCCCCAGAGATCCAACTTTTAATTCCTTGCTTACCTCACTCACTATGTTTATGAGCTGGACTCAGAAGTCTGTGTTCATGACAGGCTCAGATAGCTGAGTGCAGCAAAGTTGTCCCCAACACTGCAACGCTCCACATACAGCCTTTCTACAGATAGCTTTTCAATCTTAATTGGATCTTTTTCAGGTTATAAAAAAACTCCAGATCTAGCTGCATGATTTAGAACTTCCTTCTGTGTTGTGCTCCAAGTGATCAGAGAGTACTAGCCAATAGGATCTACCATCAGAGAGGGAAGTGCAATATATCAACTTCCACATCAGTAGAGAGGAAGACTGCACAGCAGCTTGCTGGTGCAATGTTGCACGTCTGCACGCAGAACTGTAAACAGTAACGCTTACACTGCACTGTTTATGATAGATACGACCACAACTGTAACTCAGGGACTTCTGGTTTACATCTGACGTGTTAAAGATAGCAAAGTGTCAATGTGTCAGTAATATTTCTTCATGTCAAGTTATGGACAGTTACCGTCCTAGCAAATAATTCACTCTGCTACGCTTTGTGAAAACACAGCAACAGGCCAGGTGTTAAAGTTTGATATCAGCTGTCCACTCGTGTTAGGGCAGGAAGGTTCATGCTCAGGCATTCTTCACACTTAATGTAAACAGATTAGCTTGGCAAAGGAGCCAAGTGTACTCCTCTGGAAAGCATTATGTATGTCAAAATAGGACTTGCTAAAAGGTTTTCCAGGTTTTTTCACTTTAGTGCGATAGTGTGGATTTGCAGGCAGGAGTCGGAAAGAGAAAACAAAAGATTAGATTAGAAAGAAGCGGAGGCGGCGTAAATGGAGCAATGATTGATCAATACATTAAGGTGTGAGGTCACTTGAAGTTCAAGATCGCCCACAATTATCTGGGGTGTAGACCATAGAGAATGAGCATCAGCTTATATGAGCAAATCAGAGACAGATCAGGTTTAGGGTAAAAGTTTTAATGTGTATAATCGGGTGTTTAGTCTGCCCTAGGTTTGTATCCAGTGCCGGTCCATTAGTAATGGATTGGGTCCGTGCAGGAGCACATGGCCGGCTGTAACCGGTGAGTGGGTGGGGTGAGGCGGGGTAAACAGGAAGTGTACACTTCCTGCAGCTGCTTTACACCTACTGACCACATGGAGCGATTAGGATAAATTCAGTGATAAACTCAATAGGTGTTCCTCTCCACAAGCACAAACACACTTTGTGTAATCAAATGCCAAATTTAACTATTTCCGAGTTTGCAAAAAGAGGAAATATCCAAAATGACATCCGTTCGGGAAAGTCCATTACACTCCAGAACAGAAGGAAACAAGGCCAAATTGAGAGTGTGCATATGTGGGTGGAGTGTCTGTTTGTGTGTGCACGTGTGTGACTGTGTATGTATATGCGTCCATGGCGGTCTGCCTGTATGCGTCTGCTTGTGATTGAGTCAGGGTGCATTTCTCTGTTTGAGGGAAACTTTGACAGCCTGGCGTCTTTGTTCTAAAGTTCAGACAGGGAAGCAGATGGCTCTTCTCAGTGTGACTTAGCAAGCTAGTTAGCTGCCGAGTGCAACTTCACCGCCTTTGCTGGAGAAACTGATATTTCTGTATTTAACGGCCCAGCTATAGATTAAACTTGTCCACTACAATTATTAAGACTGAAAAAGTGGACATTATGTGGCTAAAATAAGTATTTTTTCATTTCCTCCTTGTTTCTGCTTCTTCAAACTAATTGTAACTATTATTTCAGGATTAAGGAACTTCCTTTAAAACAATGTATCAATAGGATAACATAATTTCCAACAACCTAAAATTAATTGCATTTAACTTCTTGAAATTGCTGAATTAAAATGCAAAATCTAAATTGCCACATTGATCAGTGGGAAGATGGGACACATTCATTTAACCACTCCCCAATTTCACATCAGTGCCACTGGAAACAGTGAATCTATCAGAGAACCATATTGGTATTTTACGGGCTTTATTAAATAACAAACATTTCCAGTGCTGGATTTATTGGGTCCCATTTATAGGCTTGTTCCTAACCCTAAACATGCTGCTTCGTTGACATAATCAAAAGCAAATTTAACTAACCGCTTTACCAGACATTCCTCGTGGTTGTAAAAGCTCTCTCTTTAAAACAAAGCTTGCTCGAGGTTGTTCTCTTTTAATGCCAATTAATCCTGTAAACCACATGACTCTGATCAGCTGATTAATCCCCACCTTCAACAATATTTCCAAATAAAAGACTCCCACCATAAAATCCAGACCTCAAATCCTACTCCTTGTTTGAAAAAACCTCAAACTTTATCTCCAGTGGCAATATGTTCCCCCTTTTACTCTCTCCCTTTCTCCTGCTTCACAAGACGTTTGGTCTTTAATGTATTTCAGAGAACATCTGCTAACTATCACTGAACCTCGTGGGATTTCCATTTAGCCCAGTTAATTACTCTATCAAGCCAGGTTCATTATCATATTCCTCCTCTTAAAAAATGCACCCGACACTGTGCCACCGTGTGCGTGTTTGTGTGTGTATAGGTGTCGGTGTAAGGGTGAGTGTGTACCCAGACATGTGCACACGCTGGTGTAAGTGTCAGTGCATAGCTCGGTCTTAAAACGCATTCCTAATTGCAAGTAGTTGAGCCATAATACTCGTGTTAATGAACCAGAGACGTCTATAGGAGCCGGCTCTGGAAGTCAAGTAGGGAATCTGTTAGTTGGCATCTCCGGGGAGGACGGTGCGCTGGTATTAATCTTGATGAACAACAGCTCTGTGACTTCTGCCTGTCTGTATCGTTCCCTACAGAGGTTAGTCCAGGTGACTGATGGCACAGCCTCTCCATCTCAAAGGAGTAGTATGTGAAACGCTTCATTTGGAAATGAGACCCCCACTGTTTAAAAGATGTGACACTTTCTCTTTAAAAAAAGGTGTTGGCTTGATTTATTTATTTAGTAAGTGATTAATCCCCCTACGTGCCAACAGGGAGCCTGTGCCAGCATGCCGGACACATCACGGACAATCCACTGCAGCACTAGTGACCACTATGACCTTAAAATATTATTAATGTTCCCTGCAAAACCTTTCCGACCAAAAAAACACTTTTTCAAAAAAAGTACACGACCAGCAGGGTGTGAAGTTTAACAAACAAGACATTTTTCACCCAGAAGGTCACATTCCTCCTTCAGAGATCAATAGACAGTCGCAAACAACAAAAACTAATAATACATCAAGAAAACACGCTCTCAAAATGGATTCCAAGTGCTTTCAAATGACACCCTTTATAATGACTTGACTGTCGTATCATTTATAAAGTGCTTTCAAGTGAGCGACTATTGTTTTGTTTTTAGAGGTCACAGGATTTAAAGCATCGCCAGCTGTTCTGCTTAACAACCATCAAAGGAAAGACCATCAGAGATCCATCTTCTGTAATGTATGAGCTGAAAAGATTGGCAGGATCAGCGAAGCCATCGGAAAGTAACAGGGTTCCTGGTTCAAAAACAAGCTTTGACACCCAAGGCTTTACAATTACTAAGAGTTAGTCATGTTGAACTTAAATGCCTCGAAACAAAGAAATAAGTTCTAGAAAAGAGAAAAGAAAAACTTAAATGATTTATTTATTGGAGGCAGGATAAGGGATTTTAATATTCTAAAGGCAGCACATTTTACAGCCAAAACAACCCAATTATCAGATACAGGTTAAAATCAGGCATTATCATCTTTCCTCTGTTGCTAGGACACCGTGCCTGGATTAATGACCGTACTGATATTAGAATAGGATTTAATACATCTGGAGGGCTTTCATTATAATTTTAAGGGTAGTTCTCTGCCACACCATTATTCCACTGTGAAAATAATGACTTAAATGTGTATAGTAGAGGTTTGTGATAGTCAAATTGACACCCATTCTAAATAAATTCTGTGAAGACCCTGATTTTCTGTAACATTGTAAACTGTTTTCATGTCGTCGTCTTCAGTATCAATCAGCCCTCTCTCTAATAATTACCTTTCCATTATTGATTGAGAATTCAGACCCCACACTGAGAGGCTTTCCGCTACATATAGACTGGTTTCCCTATATGAGGATCTATATTATATGGCAGTGGGTGTTCACAGAGCGCAGAGCAGTGAAATGTACCCTTTGATGAGATTAGCTGAGTGGTGTACTTGAAATAACCTTTCATGCGCTGCCATTATTGTATTAATCTATTCTAAAACAATTTGGTTGAATTAATTAGGCCCTACATATTTCAGCAATGCTCACAGGCTGCCTGGAAACAGATGGCTCTGAGGGCGAGCCACTCTCCGACGGATGTGTATGGCTGAGGAGTGAAATGGAGAGAAGAGAAATAGGAATGACGAAGAATATGGTGGCGTGAAAGGAGAGGGAAGAATGGAAGAAAGTGAGGTGTGTCACCAACACCTGTGTATTGTGTACCTGAGAGAAAATCAGTCAAAGCCTGAGCAAAGAGAAAGAAAGTTCTTCGGGGTCTCGGGTCCTAACGCCCATCGGTTCCTCTGACAGGAGATTGGTAGCTTAACAACAGTTGGGCGAAGAAGACTATTATCTCGATCCTACAGTGTTCTGGATGGGTTCAACCTTGAACAGCTTGTAGATGATGAGCCTATCCATATGGTGTTCAAATCGCTCAGCGTTTCCTGAGCCATTAACCTTCAGGACACCTTGCACTTGTCCTACACTTTGACAGACAGCTCTGTGTACATTTCATAAAACATCTCCTCTATTTAGTAAAAATGTATACAGTGAACTCAAACAAACATATTAGTGTGTCTCTATCTGTTTAGGTTGTTGCCTCTTTAAATGAAGCAATGTCTACATGCAAAACATTTCACATGATATAGATGCAAGTTGTATTACTGCCGCTTATAGCTGCTGGAACATAATTATTTCCAGAAGATCTGAGGATAATTATAAGGTTTAAGAATGTTATGTTTTTATTATTTATAATTATTCTATGATCATAGAATGTATTTACTTATTTGTATTAAACTTGTTTTATTTTATTAACCTTTTAATATCCTATATTTTTTAAGAGCACATTTCATTTTTTTGAAAGGTGCTACATAAACACAATTTGTTAGTTGATTGAAAATAAACATTCAAGTCAAAAATTATACATTTTTTATATTTTTGTATTTCATATCCCCTTATTCTTCAGGTTACCCAATACACTTATCTGAACCCATGTGTGCAAACAAACTACCAATATAGACAATGTCTTAGTGGTAGTTGTACTGTTAGGGTTTCTGCTCACTCATAGGTGGAGTGTCACTTTCAAAGGGATTTGCAACAGGGCAAAGTGGTGAGGACAGTCGAGATGTTTTACAGACCCTGGCGTGTAGATTTAAGAGCAGAGGAGCTCGAGTGCTGAAGTGCCGAGGCATTTACAAGCCGCTGCCACATCATGAAGGACAAGTTAATGGGTAGCAGGGAGGGGGAGGACCATAATGCACTTTGTGGCCCGGGTCCAGCCGAGTCTTGACTTTTCTTTAACAGGAATCTCAACCTTGCCCTCAGCAAAGAAGGACAACAAAGGAGCGAAAGTGAGAGCAAAGAGGGAGGGAGGAAGTAATGAAGAGGCGGAGAGACAGTAAGAAAGATGATACAGAGGTTCTGAGGTTAGCTAATGTTGCCACAGAGTGCTTAGCTCAATCCAAGTCCACGTCAACTCTTATTTCAGGGTTTTGGTAATGGACATCAAACCTCTGGCGCTGTCTCCGGAGCCAGGGAAATTAAAGTTTTCTAACTCCTGACTTGGCAGGAGCTATGGAAAATGATACCTTTCACCTGAGAGGGAGGGAGGGAGGGAGTAGTGAGAGTGATGTCACTGGCAGAGTTCTCTCAAGCCATTTGAGAAACAGCTTGAGCGGGAGACACAACACAGGAAATGAAACACGGAGGGTGTGACGCGCCAGCATCAATCTATTATATGTTATATTTCTATGACACGAGCTGATAAACTACAAATTACTATAGCACATTACCCTAACTGCCCTCTCTCTTTCTCTGGCAGCATGGCAGGTTGTGGCCCGTGCCAGTGTCTCCTCTCTTCCCGCATCACTACCGTTTAAACTAACATGGACGTCCTGCTGCCCAACACGAGCCTGGCAGAGTGATCCCTTGTGCCTGCTTTTATTACCTTGTTGACACCAGCTGCTAGTTTTAAGCACTTTTAAATGCTGAGGCTCAAATCACAGAATTAATGCCGTTATTCCTGCCCAGCTTTCTTTTTGGCAATGCTTTTAAGCCCCAGACTTAACAACAAGCCTGGGTTTTATGCATTCAGACAGCTGGTGGGAATAAGGCAGTTGCCAGTGGTATAAAACATTGTGTGTATGTGTGTATTAATATGGACAGTGTGTGCCTTCGCGTGTGGGAGGGCATCTGAATATTTAAAAACTGTCTTTTAAAAGTTACTTGTCCGCAGTCCAAATATAAAAATTGCACATTTGTGGTACTGGTCAGTCTTTGTAAACAAGCAGTTATCTCTCTTGCTCAATATTTGGCATTAATAAAAGGTGATTCAAGTGCGGTGGAAACGTGACATACTGGAAACCAAATGTTGCAGATTCTTCCTTCCTCTTCACCAGTTTGACACTCAACTTCCACTCTCCTCGCTCTGGCACGCTTCATTACTATTACGCCTGTGTGAAGTCACTTGCCTCTCACACACACACACACACACACACACAGACACGCCACCGCCGCACAACCACACTCACGAAAAGTGTGCATCCCTGTGTGCCCACCCCTACACCCACACTTCTCCTCACTTCACACACACAAACTAAGCAATGCAATCTAGCAGCTGTACCTCTCCTTATGTGCAGAGAGTGTTGATCCCAGTTCTTCTCTCACACACAGCGAACATATGTCAGTCAGAAACAAGGCAGACTCGGTATTCCTTCTTCTGAGTAAAAAGTTTGCTACTCTTTTAATACAGCACTTCTGAAGTCTTGCACAGAAAGACCATAAGCTATAAGTGGAGGTGACCTTGCTGTGTGTGTGTGTGTGTGTGTGTGTGTGTGTGTGTGTGTGTGTGTGTGTGTGTGTGTGTGTGTGTGTGTGTGTGTGTGTGTGTGTGTGTGTGTGTGTGTGTGTGTGTGTGTGTGTGTGTGTGTGTGTGTGTGTGTGTGTGTGTGTGTGTGTGTGTGTGTGTGTGTGTGTGTGTGTGTACAAAGGGAGGATCTGACATGCCTTAGGTAAAACAAATACAGACTCTGATAGATGCCAGCAGCACCTGTCTGATTTACATTTCCTAATTGCAAATGAATTACCAAAGAAACATTTCACCAGCACCCACAGGCAATACCACACACAGACGAGTTATACCTGAAAGGGAAAGTGTTTCCACAGGAATATTTTTAGGAGATTTAGAAAACTTCCACAAGAGCCAGAGGCCCCCTGAAGTGTGTTTGGATGTATGTAGGAATGCAAATGTATATGTACTTACAATAGCAACTGTGGAGTTTATGCTAAAGCTTTGACAGAGATACAGACAGGGAAACCCAACAGCTCCTTCTACCATTTAATAAGGGAGTAGCATTGAAGCACATTTTCCCTGAGGCTCATTATATTCATGTCCCTTGCCTATTCTGGGATTGTGAACATGTATTAACCTACCCATTATTTACATGTTGTTATTATTTAAACTAATAATAAAAAAGGTACATTTTTCGGTCAACAAACAGAAATGCTGGCCCAAAGACTTTCAGTTGTTAAAACATAAGACAAGGATTAGCATGAAATCATGACAATGTGGCAATTTTGCTAAGAAATATTTTTTTAAAAGGAATGAGCATTTGTTTAAGAAAAAGTAAAATATAAAATTATTCAAAATATATTCATCCTCCATAGTTGATTTAAATGGAAAAAAATATACATTTATATTAAAGACATAAATAAATACAATGAATAGATCAGAAAAACAATAGTGGGAATTCCTGTTGTGTAGCATACTGTATGATGACTCACCCTCATTTCTTCATTCATCAGATTACAATCTCACCACTTTCCCACTCAGCTGCCACCTGAGGTGAGAAATGGTCCTGAGGGTCTAGAACCGGTCCGACAGGTTGAGGCAGTCAGAAAAAGCAAAGGCCCCCTCGCCCTAACTTCAGGACAACAGC
Organism: Notothenia rossii; assembly: GCF_949606895.1. Classification (NCBI taxonomy): domain Eukaryota; kingdom Metazoa; phylum Chordata; class Actinopteri; order Perciformes; family Nototheniidae; genus Notothenia; species Notothenia rossii. The sequence continues at coordinate 70,855,622 of NC_136905.1, read as the reverse complement.
AAACAACACCTGTGCTGATGATGTCATGCTCTCAAGGGTATCCCATACTCGCCTGAAGACATATTCAGGTCTTAACCTCTTTCTTCTTCACCTATCCATGCTCTCCCTGAAACCACACACTTCCTGTTCCACCAGTTCATCAATAGTGAGCATCAAATACCAAACACATCTAAAAATTAAGCAGATTTAAGATTGAAGTCACACTGTTGTCCATTGTCATCTTTAACCTAGACCATAAGCCTAGCCCTAGACTATTGCAAACGCATATTGAGTTTAACTGTTTGCACAAATAACTGCACAAATAACTGTTTCTCAAATCCACAATATTTCTGTCATACTGCTAAAGAGATAGCAGCAAATTACAAAACACAGAGATAAAGCATGAAGGACAAGCAAGAGAGGAATGCAGGTGTCACAGGTGGATGCTGATATTAGTTGTGTATCTATATGCACACACACACACACAGTGACTGCATGTGTGCTTTTTAATAATACTGTGTGATTGTAACCATGCAAGTATATGTCAAATAAACAAAGATATCAAAGTAGAATATAAACCCATGTTTAAATCCTTTTATCTAAACTTTTTTAGTTCCTGCGATCAGAGGTGTGTTGTGGTAGCGAGCCACTCGTCTTTGATTTGGGAGCACAGCGCTGTCACTGCCGAGCACAAAGACACCACACACACATACACACATACACACACATAGCAACACAACCCAAGCAGCGGGAAACAAGAGAGGAGCAGCTGTGAGTTGCACTCATCAGTTCAGATTGAGGGAGACGCAGGCAGGCTGGTAAACAGACACAGATGTACGGAGCTGAGCAGAACAGAGAGTGGGAGAAGAGGAAGGTCACCCTTTCACAATGGGAAGGTAGCGGCAAAGTCAACAACACTTGCAGCGTGACTAAAGCTGCGGGGAAACAAAATCTGGTCAAAGTGGAACATTTTTACTTTTTTTCTTTTTGTTAAGTGAAAGCTTGTTCTGTTATTTGGAAATAAAAACATTTTTAGGAACCACTTTTATAGTTAGGGATATATGGGATACAGATTTCAGTATAGTGTCATGTGGCATGTTATGTTTATGTGATATATAGAATATGCTTTTTCCATCATTGTTGTTTTCTTTCTTCATTAGATTTCGGACACATCCAACATTTTTATTAAAAAAATTCTGATCTAAAATGATAGGAAAGAGTGAATAAGGAGGAACTTAAGCTCTTTAATATATGTTTTAATATATGTTCTCATCTGACTAACACAATGTTTCTGCAACAGTGACCACAGCGGGAGTCACCGGGATGCTTCCGCATGTCAAATTGTCATCATCCCAGACCCACACAGGCCTCTAATGAGCAATAACCAAATAATGGAGACACACACACACACACACACACACACACACACACACACACACACACACACACACACACACACACACACACACACACACACACACACACACACACACACACACACACACACACACACACACACACACACACACACACACACACACACACACACACACACACACACACACACACACACACACACACACACACACACACACACACACACACACACACACACACACACACACACACACACACACACACACACCTTTGTCAGCAACTGTTGCCTCCCCTGAGGGTGACACCCCACCTGGGAGCTCAATCCTGTCAATGCTCACTATCTCAGTTTCCCTTTCAGCGCTGTGTACTCTCTCTTGTTACACTCATTCCCTGAGTTTTCCCCAGCCCAGGGTGAGTATTAACCTCAGTCACAGCTCCAGATACTTCAGAAGAGAGTGGAGATGTGGCATAATGAGGGATCATTGTTCAACTTGAAGAGTTCACTTGAAAAAACCGACAATGAGAAAAAGTCTTTAAACAGATTAAGAGAAGGGTGCAAACAAAATGGCACCTACCTGTCGTCACCGAAGTTTTTCGCCGAGAAAGGATGATTTCGGGCCGCTTGTGGTCGCCTATAGAGAGACGATCATGACACGTTCTTGTTAGAGGTACCATAACCTTAAGTGAAGTATAGATCAATTTCAAAAAGCACAATGAGTAGGATTTGTCAATCGCGGTGGGAAAACTTTTAAAAATTAGCCTCTCCTCACCGGCTCGATGAGGGTTACGTTACTCGCCGCCAGATAAACCCACATGTGTCTGCTTTGTATAGCTATATTAGTATTATGTGGCACTATTTTTAATGTATTGTTATTTCGTTTTGCATGCTTACAATCTAGCACATGGTCGTTCGTTTTTATAGCCATGTATGCCCAGAAACATCCTAGACACAGCAAAAGGAAAAGACAATAGAGAATACAGGCAGAGGGCAGGATCTCTGTAGATTCACCCTATTTGGCCTAAGTGATGATTGTAAGAGAATATTTGTGGATGAGTTCATACAGTATTATAAGGAAAACCCTACTCAATGTGCCTTTAAATCAGCCTTTAATATGTAGCTCCATTACAGGACAGACTGTTGGTTGTTGCTGGAGCAGCTGAGCTAGGTTCGACGGGATCTTCTGTATCAGAGTAAAGCAAAGCAGTTTAGAGGACTATTATTCATTTCGACTGTAATTTCAAACCTTCTTTGACTTTCTCCTTCACTCCCTCCCCCCTTCTTACTATAAAAAAGAAAATACACATTGCCATGTTTTCATAGAAAGTGAGATGCTGTGGACTAAACTCCATGAACTGCCTCCCCCTCTCCACTTTTGTGTTTTCCCTAAATCACTCTTTTCCACCAAACTATGTGGTGTACTGTCATAGTGCCTGTTACTTTAACAAAAAAAACATAGCCAAGTAGTTTCCAGCAGTTTTGCAAACTTTCAGATTTTTGATTAAGCAACAAAACACAACATCAAAATGACCCTGCGCAACATTTAACTATTAAACCTTCACTGTTGATGTCCCTTTTTCCGGTTTTTAAAGAAACACGGTCTTCTATATGTTACACAATCACAGTAAGTTACAAACTGTTACAAACACTTCCAGCAAAAGTTTACCGATCCTAGCCTCAAGGCTCCAGTAATGTCTAACCGTCTGAGGTAAACATTTACCTGCGGAGCCGATCAGACATTAATGAGTGATCACCACCTGGAGCTAAACCATTCTCCGGTTCCTGACTTAACATGCTAATAAGTTGTCCAGGTGTGCGAGTGTGTGTGTGTGAGCACACACACACAAGCCAGGGTGTTTGTAGCCCGCAGGAGGTATAAGTGAAAGACCACCAACCGAACAACGAACCAGGTGGTGAAATCAAAAGAAGACAAGTCGGTCCAGCAACTGTTATCCTCAAACAGCCAAACTTCAGGGGGTTGAATCTGTGCTCTGCAGCTGCTGCTTAAAACATCTGACGTTCTGAGACAGAAACGCTGCAGACAAGCAGTAACGACATTATGTTTTGCAATATTTGCTACATATCAAATCCATGTATTGAATAGAAGTGTCTGCACCAAATAAAATTAAATGTTTGCAACTTGTACTTATTTGGAACGTTAGAAAGCTTCATCAAAGTGCACTTGTGCCCTACAAAATCCTTAATTGGAAGTTAGCTCATTACCGCGACACTGTTTTGCGGCTAACGCTTGTGAGACACCACAGTCCCAAGTGGGGACCCCAGGTGAGGACATGCAGTAATTGGACATTTCGGCATGATTAAAGGGCGCTTAACTGATTTCACATATGATGTTCAGTCTCCTCATTAAGGTAAAGACCGCTCGGCTTGTGAACAGTTGTTTAATGTCTAGCAACGGAGGTAATTTTTCCTGGTCTGATGATGTTGTTTGGGTTAGCTCAGCTTGGGCTTGTATCGAGGCGATCAGTGAGATGCATTGTGGGATCTTGGATGGATTTTGACCCTTACACAGGGTATATGCAGGATTCCTGAATTCAAATGTAATACCTTTTAAAGGTAGGGTAGGTAATTTTGAGAAAGCGGCTCGAGATACACTTTTTGTTATATTCCATGGAATGCTCTTAACATCCCGATAGCAATGAATATCTGAAGTGCTTTGACAAAAAATCCATTAAAAAATGTCATCTGTGGAAGCCGTAGTACTGTAAAAAAGCATGACCAATCATTTTAGCCGGCCCGGCTAAAATAACTGGATGGCCTACCTGCCTGTCAGCCTTCCATCTGTGCAGAAACTTATCTCGTGCCCTCATTGGTCATGTGCGTGTTCGTGTGTGTTGGAGGAGGGGCTCTGTAAGGAAGTGGCAGATTTTTTCCGGCTGTGTATTTTCAAATTCTAGCGCACTCGAGCTGGTTTCCAAAATGACCTACCCCACCTTTAAGACCTTTTTTAAGACCCTTTCCATACATTTGAAGACCTCATCGCCACTTCAAGTTTTAACCGGTTACATTGGCGCAACATTTACTATATACAGTATTGATTGTCCTTCCTCCTTATCTTCCAACCATTTGGACGCAAACTTGCATTTCCCCATAACGATGTTGTTTAACAACCGGCGTAAACGGACCTTTGCGCGCTATCAAGCAGCAGTCAGTCAGTGAGCGTGCGATGTCCTGTTCAGATGACGTCAAATCCAACGGGATGCCATAACGCAATGATTACATTCAGGCACACTTTAGACTACAACCTCTTTGGACAATTTATATACTTATTGAAAACAAGCTACAAAATGTAATACGTTGGAAAATGCCGTTTAATAGCCTAATTTTCGCTAAATTGATTTATCAACTTTTAATACTTTTTAAGACCCCGCGGACACCCTGTCTTGGCTTCTACTGCCTCAATGTTGGACATCATCTATTTAACCCGCTTTTGTTAGTTCCCGGCTTTTTAAACAAGTTGTACGAGTCCTGCTTCCTGTATAGGTAAGGGTAGTTAAACATCCAATGAAATGGTCACTTCCTAGAGATCATTGCATCTTCACTTAGAGGTCTGCTGCACTAGAGGTTGTAAATAAAAAAATTCTAACCAAGCAGCAACTGATGACAAAATGTTTAACAATTCCCACTTTAAGCAGGCATTTCTCTCCAGAACAGTTGGAAAGATGTGTCATAGTCCAGTCATCAAGTAGGAGAAAACATTACATTGAGGAAGTGATACAATTAAATGTATGGTAGTGAGATATCATACAGATGAAACAAAAGCTATAACTACTTGTTTCACTGTGACAAAACCTAAGTTTGATGCTCGACATGCCCATCTACAGGCATTCTGCTATAACCTTAGTTTCAGATAAGGGTACACTGCCTCCTGCATCGGCACTACAAAACAGTTCATTAAGATTGTAATTCCTAGGGATACTGAGCTGGGAGCACCATAACTAAATCCCTCTCCTGTGAGAAGTGTGCAAAGTTTGATAAGCCAGCTGAGATAGGCAACTTTTCCCTTCTTCACTCCCACCATCACCTTGAAAGGGAAACAAGCACTGAGACTCCGATGGACCCACGACATATTCTCATTTAGCGGCTGTGCTGTTGTGGGATGTCATGGCTATTAATTTTATCTGAGCTTCATTAATCCACATTTTCCCATCCAGGCCCACTGTCCTTAATCATCATTTCAGCCTTTGCCAGCATGGCCTCTGGTGGCCAAATACAGTGAGGGTCACAAACAATGTGCACTCTGGAAGTGAATGCACACATACGTATACATACAAAACACAGATAATAAAACAGGGCATCCATCTCAATCACACAGTATTGGACGCATGTCATTACATTCCTCTCACTGGGGTGAAGCATACAAAATGTATGCACAAACTACTGCAGTGCATAACGAACCAATACAGACTGAAAGCCATAACACTTGGCAGGTTGTGACCTCCACTAGAATGGATTCATTTTGTACGGCACTCTTGAGCGATATCTGATTTGTGAAGAGGCTGAAGGTCAATCAGCAGTGAGAGCAGAGAGGGAGGTAAAGCTACAATCAGAAGGGAGGCTTTAGAAACGCTAGCTGTTAGAAAAAAACCCTCTCTGGCAATTGAGTGGTGTTGAAAGAACCGAGGACTATCAAGACTGTCTTAGCACAGCTCGGTCCAGGTGGGCGATTGGTTGGATACTGCTTATTGTTCCAGCAGATCTGAGCTGTTTGCCGTTATCTGAATACCAAATGGTTCCAATTTGCTGCGTGAAGGGAGGGGGGGGGGGGGGGGGGAGAAATACCACGGAGGGGGCCAATACACACAATGGAAACTGGAGAGGGTAATCTGATGGAAATCTCTGAATGTTCCTCTCCCTGCTCGCTAAAGGTTAGCCCGTTTAACTGCCTGTCTGCTGGTGGTTGCTTGCTATTTATTCAGCGAGACAGACAGACAGAAATACGTGCAAGAATGGGTGTACGGCGTACGCATAAGAGGAAATCAAGATTTTATCAGTAATATCAGTTGCGTTGACTTCTCTGCAGGATCTAATATTGAAAGGCTGATCTTTGACTTTTAACTCAAGATCATCCGTTGACCTTTGACCTCTATATACCCAAGTAGAGCCTTTGAGCTAAGTCTACAACTCAGGCTAACGTTTCCAATCAGATTTTTTTATCTCACTTAAACAGCAGCATAAGCAAATCATCCCATAATAATGCTCCACTCGATACATATATACAAAGCCATGCAGAGAGCAGTGGATATGGACTGTAAGCAAGTAGAATAATTGTGGTAGAGCAGAGACAAAAGCCTTTTGCATTGTGACAGAGCAGATGTTAAGAGTAATGACTGTGGAGATTACCCAATAATTGTAGCAACCTAAATCATTTCAGAGGGGGGGGATAGAAAGAGAAAAAGGGAGAGGAGGAGGAGGAGGAGGAGGGATGGAACAAAGGAAGATGAACCACGGATGAAGCAAAGAACACCTTATTGTAGGAAAATGTAAAATAGGAAAATGTAAATGCTTTGCTATTCATTTCTCTAAATGTTTATAGGCAGACAGCTCATCTGTCGTTGCGTAAAAGACGTGCGAAAGCTTCCAGAAATGAGTGGCTACCATGTTTTGTATTGGGGGGGTGGGTTGGGGAGATAATGGCGATTATGAAAATGTGGCTGCAAGTGTTATTGTCTGTGTTTGGGAGCTAATCGCTGTGATGCAAGCTGCTGCCTGGGGCCAAGGATAGAGGACAGAGAGGCCCCTCCATCTAAGAGTGTGATGACACATTTCTCCCTAACATCCCATAACAACATCGTCCTCCCCCGACCTCCAGCATCAACCCCTCACCAGCATCCTGCCTCCCCCTACCACAGTTCACCAAAGCCCGCATAGGTCAGCAGATCAGAGGCCCAGGCACCTGCTAAGAGCCCTGTGTGTGTGTGTGTGTGTGTGTGTGTGTGTGTGTGTGTGTGTGTGTGTGTGTGTGTGTGTGTGTGTGTGTGTGTGTGTGTGTGTGTGTGTGTGTGTGTGTGTGTGTGTGTGTGTGTGTGTGTGTGTGTGTGTGTGTGTGTGTGTGTGTGTGTGTGTGTGTGTGTGTGTGTGTGTGTACACTTACTCTCTCTCTCTCTCTCACTTTCTCCGTTGTCGCGTTGATTGTGTAATAAACTTTATTCAGCTAACCGTGAATTATTTTTAATTGAACTAAAAAGTCATTTTCTTAATTGAAACAGCGGGGGAAGGGGCAGCCCAGATTAACGATGTAAAGGAGTGTTTTTCTCTCCCACTCTCACTCTCCTAACATCTTGAGACTTTTATCTTGTCTCATTCTTTTCCCCATTACAGTTCGTCTCACCATATTTTTCCCCCATCCTACGCTTTCAGGAAAAAGCCATTAATCTACTTAGCCTCACACCCTTCTTAAAATCAAGACAGGGTTATGCTGAAACATGTCACTTGTGCTCTACAATCCTTGTTTGCCAAAAACCAATACCCCTTTTTCACACGTGTATATACACTGGCATTAGGCAAATTAATTGTTTTGTCAATGCCTTCCATCAAAATGTTAACATTCAAACACAACCACTAATACCAATAAAGCCCTCTGTTGCCAGAATTGTAAAGCGTTATACATCAGAGCATGCTAGTGTTGTGCATGTCCACTGCTGTACTGTAACACCTTTGTTTACACAATGCAATGCTGGATCTTAGCGCTTATGTTGGTATGCCAAATGTGTCTGATTTACTATGAATGAAATAGCAACTTCCCATTCATATGTCCCCTGTTGAATGCTATATAAGGTTAACAGTAAAAGCTGCATGTGGTAAAAGCAGCCACAATTACATAAAGCATATGTACTGTAGGCCAAAAGCAATAATAAATGCAATTGCACAATAATGATTTCCAGTATACCCTGTTTACAGTGTTGGCTACATGTTAAGCTGCAGTGGAAGACTACTGGAGCATAATGAATACATCTTGTTTGAGCACTAATAAACCAAATGCAATATATTATTTGTTCTGGCAGTCACAAAAACCGAATCTTGGCATTATTTTTGACAAAGTGTTGCAAGTCTCCAGATTTCACATACACGACCTATACTACTAAAGCCCTATGTTGCAAGAAGTTTAAAGGTCACATATTATGCGAAATACACTTTTTCATGTTTTTGACACATAAATAAATCTCCCTTCTGTGTAAAGAGATATTATATATAAAAAGTATGTCACTCTCTTGGCGTCCCGATCCATTTATATAAAAACCTTTCTGAATATTAGCTCAACAGATTACGGCACGTTGTGATGTCACAATGCTTTTTTGGGTTGTGCAACCATTAGCCAATAACCAACCAAGGAAGAGCAACATTGTTTTTTGTTTTTTAAACCAAACATCTGGGGCATGGGAAGTGGCTTCTCATTTGAATTTAGAGACATATAATCAGCACTTTTGGAACAGGGCTGAAACAGAGGGGTTTATGGCATGCTTCAATTCATGACCTGTTTGGTATTTCAAGACATTTCTTGTACATATCTGAGACCTATAATATATTGATGAAAAACAGTATAATAGGGGACCTCTAAAGGGTTACACACAAGCCATCATCGCCTAGTCGCCATAAACCTCATCCCAAATACAAAATCTATGTGGGAGAGTGAACTATGCCACAAAGAGGAGAAGCAATGTTTTGGAATTCAACCCACATACCAGAGCTACAGCAGAGCTTCAGGAAACAGTCACATTCCAGTAAACACATGTGGAATTACCAGGGCAAGAGCTCCTGGTCACCAGCCTAGCCAAATATTATCTCATACAGAACAATATCCCCCTCCCCCCCCTTTACATAGCAGCTATTGGCTGAGAGGGAGGAAGTGATGTATATTGACTTTTCATTTGTGTCTTGCTGACTGTGCTGACAAAAAAGGACCAAACCACTTCCAGCTGCTAAACAGAGAAAACAATCGCGTTCTGCTGAACATGATTCAGCTGCATTTTGCTTCTCGATTTAGTGTTTTCATCACGCGTTTCTATTGCTCCACTACTGCCACAAATGTGAGTCATGCAGTGGTTAAAGTAGCATAAATGGCACTCAGCCCATTATCGCAGTAATATTCCTCTAAAATAATTAGTACATTACATGTAATATAACCAAATGAGGCCCCGAAATGACATAGCTGCTCACGTTAATGAGATCCATGGTCACAAAAAACAAACATTATCCATCTATTCCTGCTGATCTGCCCGCATTAACACATGACCTTTGCAACATGAACATTCTTGTCTAACAATACCAATCGTCTTCTCTATTTGTCTATCTTGAGAGTGTGTCTCATCCAGCTCGCACCTTGTCAGTCATAAAAGCAGAGGGAGAGGGGGGAGGGGATGAGCGAGGAGGAGGAGGAGGAGGGGGAGGAGGAGGAGGAGGAGGAGGAGGAGGAGGAGGAGGAGGAGGAGGAGGAGGAGGGGGGGGGATAAGAAGAGTGCCATTACCAGTGTTCTGGACCCGTGTCTTCCCAGGGTGAATAATTACGTCTGACATGTCGTGAATAGGGAGGGACATTATCGCCGTGATCCTTCGTACCCCCTCTGTGTGTTCCCTTGCACACACACACACACGCACATTAGGGCCCCTCTGAATGATTTAGGGGGTCTGTTAATAATGCAGGGGCTCCTAGAGCTAATTAGGTAAGTAGCAGAGGGTGCAGGCTGTGACGCCTCAGCTCACTGATACGAGCTGTAAAGGAATGAAGTATCAACTGCACCCTAACTTCAATACTGGCCCTGATTGTTTCCAAAGGGGATGGATTAAATTTGTGCTTACGATTAAGTTTCACTATTGATCTTGGCGCCAAAATGGAGGCCTGCTGCAGCTTCACTATTCTCTTTCTCTCATCCGCATGCATTATGAATTATTAAGTGGATGAGGAAAGGTAATAGGTAACAGGTCTGAATGCAGTGGCCCTTAGGTATTTTTGACAAGCAGCACCAGAGGTTGAAAGGTAACAGGGATCTGTGTGCTCCAAGAAAATCAATAGAAAGTGATTATCTTGAGAGGGAACAAGTGGAAAGCCAAGGTGGGCCTTGTCACATGTGCAATCTCTCTCCCCCTCTCTCTGGCGCCATAGCTGTCAGCCCTGTAAGTGCAGTGTCAGGGTGATTAGAGAGCAGCGGGGCCCAGACAGAGCTCAACCTCCAGATGGGCCCTCCAGAGACGCAGCGCCACAACAAACCCCAGCCCAGGGTCAGGCCCGCTCCAACAGCCTCCCTGCCTGCAAGATGGGCCCCCTTAGTGCACAGTCAGGAAGCATCTTGTATTAGAGATTGCAGGGTCGATGATATATAGCTGCTTTATGGCACCTTTAGGGTAAAGGCAATTATTTTTAAAGGGCTGATCCACCCCAAATGCAAAAACATATATTTTCCTACTCAGAGGTATGCAGACATGCAGATGATTTATTTGAGATGTATGCCTCCACCAGAACTATGCTGAAGAAATTGCGACAGTTAAAATGTTGACTATGAGTTATGTGGATTTATAATAAAAGGCATACTTTTTTCAGGTAATGTAAATGTGCAAAACTGTAAGCATAACAAACTAACTTTTCATAAACATTTTAGAAATGCTTATCTTACAAATTATGTAAATAACAATACTGTAAGTATGCTCATTGCTCAGACAATGTGATTTCTTTTTTTTATTGGAATGAACTATTCCTTAAATATAGGCCTAAGTTAGTAAAACTAAGTTCCAAACAATGGTTATAAGGTTTTTGTTTAAATAGCTGTATTATATGGACCAAAAAATAACATTAAGTGGAATAGTTAAGATTGTAGTAGCCAGAGTTATTTAACTGTTACAAGAAAAGGCACTATAGTTCAGAAAATTAAGTGTCTATTGGAACATAACGATAGGAATGTAATTTAGCATGTCGGATTAAAATTCAACCAAAAAAAGTTTCAATTTATGACAGCTAACAAAAAGCAAACTCCATAAGATGTAGATAAGGAAGGCTAATTTGGCTAACACTTATTATCAACAGGCCATGTAGCTTACCATCACTCTCGCTGGTAACTTGACACGACGTCCCGTTAAAATTTCCAGATACAGGCTAGGTGAGGTTTCAGAGGTCAAAACGTTTAACCAAATGCATGTAAACAAATGTCCGTTTACACAATATTTCCCTCCAAATGCACCTACGGCTACGTAAACACTACAACTCACGTGGAGGAAGTCGCGTAGGTAAAATGTGTTGGCAAGATGGAAGTTAGCTTGATATTGGATAAAAACGTAATATCTTTATTTAATATATCTAAGTGGACAAAGCTAAAGTGATGAATATGTACTTTAATGTCGCGGAAAGAGAATTTCGATTATTTAAACCTACTCTTATGATAAGAAAACATATCTCTGATGAGAGCTGATGACTAATGAGAAGCTTACTTCTTTTTAGATGAATTTAACCACAAACGGCAATTTGAACAAACTACAAACATTTTTGTAAGCTAAAATGAGATGTGAAATGTGATTAAAAAAAACAAAGACCTTTAGCATGCTGGAAATACATTTTTGGCCTTGGAAATAGTAATTTGACAAAAAAAGGGGAACATTTATGCTATCAGATTTCCAGTCAATAAGCACTTAAGAGACTTTCTGCTAAAGTGCGTGAATATATACTGCTCTTCATCAAACTCACAAAAATAAATGTGTAGTGCGGCCTCTATGTTTCTGATTAGGTTAAAAAGAATTACACAATATGTGACCTAGTTGACTTCAGAGGAGTGTATTTGTGTATTTTTTAACACTGAGAAGCGATCTAAGCTAGCTGTTTTCCCCTGCTTCCAGTCTTTCTGCTAAACTAGCCTTATCCAGTTGTGGTTTCAGCTCTATACTTAAAACACAGACATGAGATTGATATTGTCTATCTCATAAAGCTCTTGTGGGGAAAAGCGAATAACCATAGTCCAATTATGTTGAGGTAGTTCTCTAAATCACAGCCACTCAGTAGTCTAAGCACTGCGATTTAAAAAGAAGAGACACCTACAAACATTTCTTCTCCAAGGGGATTATTTTGTAATTTTTCTGACATGGAGACGTGTGTGTGTGTGTGTGTGTGTGTGTGTGTGTGTGTGTGTGTGTGTGTGTGTGTGTGTGTGTGTGTGTGTGTGTGTGTGTGTGTGTGTGCGTGTGTGTGCGTGTGTGTGTGTGTGCGTGTGTGTGGATAGGAGTTGGATTCATACAAGGATAACTACCATATAATCTACATTTTTTCAAATGTTTCTTCCCCCCCCCCCCCCCCAAGTTCCCTGTAGCGCACACTTGTTGACAGATTGCTCATTAGTGTGACACAAACTTTCAGCACCATCTGCAGTTTCCTGAGTTCGCCAGTTCTCTCCCATCCCACAGTGTAAGGGAAAGCTATAGACTGAATGAGCTTTACCTGTGTATGTGATATCTATGGCCTGGGGGTTGACAGTATCTAATCACAGCCTCAACAGGTGAGGAGAGGAGACGGCGCAGACAGCATGGCACCACATTGGATTCCTTCACTATCATAATGTAGATCAAACCACACACACAGTATCTAGGATTTATGGTAAATATATAGGCCTACTGCTCTCTACGGGTATGTTAAATACAGTAAATAATGCGCACACATGGTATCCTAATACATCTTGCTATATTATGTTACCGTCTGGAAGCATTTACTGTCAGCGTCAACGGGAAATCCAGAAGAATTTATAACAACTGCAAGACAAGTGTTGAGTCATTGTAAAAGTGTACACACACATTATTGTATTAATCTTTATTCATTTACGATGTGATGTTTCTCAGCACCGCGTTTGAAGTCGCTTGACCTCGTTCTCACCTCGACAGCACAGTACAACGTCAGACATAAAAGCCATCAGAGAGGGCAGGAGAAGCCAAACCTCCTCAGGGGAAGAAAAAGCAGAGAAGTGGGAGGAGAAGAAGGAGGAGAAGGAGGAGGATGGGTGTCACCGTCTCTACAAAGCCCCCTTATCCTCTCCATATCAAAGCGCTGTACTCCCAGCATAAAATATTGTCAGGATGATATGACTCACTCCACAGGGGGAGCTTGTCCAAATCCAAAATTTTAAAATTAAAAAACCAGAACAAAAAAAGAGAAAGAAAGAAAGCATTTTTATTATTGTAAAAGGTGGACGGGGCAATTCATGTGGTTTTGGCAGTGCATGGATGCACAACAGTGTTCATTTAAAGATGTTTTTGATATCATACAAAGGAAGTATTGTGTGAAGTGTCTTCCTCACTGAGATGAACTCATAAAGAGCAGGACAAAAAAGACACAAGACAAAAAAACAAAAGTACGGGCCTTTTCTCACGTTGCACCCAGATGACATCTACAGAACTCCAAGGTGACTGACATAAGGATTATGTAGTGTGAAATAGCAGTTAATACAAATGTGTTGTTACTTATGATAATAGTTACTTGCTTTTGACAAGGTTTCTAAGGCACCAAGTGTTCACTCTCTTCTCCTTTTTTATTTGCTTTCTAAAGAGGAAGTATTTAGGATGTAGGCCAGATGGGTACACAGCGCTATTGTATGGTTGACGGAGAGATGACCTTGTTGTGTGTGTGTGTGTGTGTGTGTGTGTGTGTGTGTGTGTGTGTGTGTGTGTGTGTGTGTGTGTGTGTGTGTGTGTGTGTGTGTGTGTGTGTGTGTGTGTGTGTGTGTGTGTGTGTGTGTGTGTGTGTGTGTGTGTGTGTGTGTGTGTGTGTGTGTGTGTAATCAGACAGAGAGGGGGGATTAGAGATAGGCACCTGGCAGGTGGAAACATTCTGTACTCATCTGATGCCCTCCTGTCCTTCTGCACACTTTCTCATTGCGCACACACTTACACACACAAAATGTAACTTGGTCATAAACATGATGTCATATTACAGTGTGTGTAACCACCTGAAGTGCATCTTTGTTTCAGATTGACAAGGTCTTGCCTTGAAACGCACTGTGGCAGCCCCTTGTGACAAATTAAATTAAAACTTCAATAGGGACACAAATACTACTCTAGCCTGGGAGTTCCCAGATCTTAGAGACAACTACCTTATATGAAGAGACGCTCTGGGTCTATATGATAAAGGTCAGTGCCCCTGAATAATAATACAGAAATACATGTAAAAAATGCATTACATTATTGACCAGCTTGAGCTTCAGGTGTCATAATTGTACTAGGATCGATATTTAGTGAGAGATATAGCAATTTGTTTAACTTTTAGCACAACACCGTCCCTTTAAAAAGGTTTAAGAGTTATTCCTGCGTCTAGGTAAATTAAGCTGACAAACATCAAGCTCAAAAATCATACAGCTCCATCCTGTCAGCCTTCCCAAAAGAGTACTAAGCACCCCATCTGTTATGGCCTGCTCAAAGATAGTAGCTCAAGTGGAGTCATCAGTGTTAAGTTAAAACAAACACAGTAATTACCCTAATTAAGATCTGGCAGATTCCTTTAGATTAATAGTAGCCCGCATTAGATACTAGAGAGGTTGATATCAGAGGAGAGAGAAAAGAGGATTAGATGAGGTCAAGAAGAGGAGTAGGGGGGAGACAATTTATTGACAAATATTTTAAAAAAGGAATGAAAAAAATAAACATTTTGTTGATTAGGGGAAAAAAAGGGGATGGCTGTAAAAAGGAAATGAAGAAAAGGTAAGGAACAGGAGGAGGGAGGATGGGTGTCAGCAGTCCTGGTGAATGTCGGTCTGGAGGAGGGCTTTTTTTGACTGCACCACGAGTAAATGGCTCTGCAGGCGCCTGTCACTCTGAGGAGCCAGCATGGGACGATCAGCGATGATGACGGGGGCACAGACCTGTGTCAAGATGCTGAACCCAGCTGTCAATCAAACAACTCTGCCCTATGGGATGACAAGGATGGGCCTTAATCCTGCTGAAGACAGGAAGAGAGACGAAGAGGACGGAGAGAGAAATTAGGCGGGGAAAGAAGAACATGCAGGCGGAGGGAGAAAGTGGCTGGAGAGAAAGAGAAGGAATGGTTATTGATTTATTCAAGAAATGTATGCCATCCTGTTGAGGAAAGCTAAAACCAACAGGTGATTGTGTAACCTCAGGAAGTTTGTGCCGTTATATGACAGGCAGGGTTAATTGAAGTTATTCACTTTTCAATTCGGGCTTCACCATGGAGCCAGTTATCTTGGGAAATGAAATATGTGATGGCCCTTTCCTTAGTAGGCAATATGACACTGTGTGAACTTGTCATTTGACGGCCAGAATGAGTCATCTTCCAGCTATCTAGGACCGTAACCCCTCAGGCCTCCTGGGAGTGCAGAGGAATGACCAGGGAACCAGTACATTAGAAACAATACAATAAGAGGCTCTATCCCACAGTCAGTTTTCACCGGAGCTCCGGCAAGCTGTTTTCAATTAGCACGCGTCGATTCTCAGTGTTGGTCTACCACATCTTTTCAAGTAAATGCAACCATAACTTAAAGCCACAATGTTTGGTTTGGCCATGAGGGAATCTGTGCTTCTCTACTTTCTCGTGTCAGTGGTATCCACTCCAGAAGTCCTCTAACATGCTTTTGTGTTGTTGCTGACGTTCATTAGTACAGCAGAGAAAGTCTCTCCACTATGCTTTTACAGTGATGTAATGTTGTGAAAATGCAATACAATTTACCACTTAAAAACAGCAGCAGCAGCAACCAGATGATAGAAAATCCCTACAGAACACAATATATCAATGTTAAGATCGGAAAAAGGGGGGGAAAAACAGACAGTAGGTGCTAAATGTTTGGAAAACTGCAATTACATAAAATGAAAATAAAGCTGTAATAATTATAAGGCATACAAAATATATCACTGTGATAATATATTTCAGCAAGTGCATGGTTAGCTGGCACACTAGCAACTTTCATTCATACAACCTTTTTTATAAACATACTTCAAGGACAATGCTAGTTTATTTGTTTATAGTATTGGGGACAGTCCCCATTAATCAACTGTCACAAAAAACTGTAAATGGTGCTATATGTTATGATATCTGGGGAGAACATTGAAACTCTATCAGGACCTTTACAGTTTGATGCCTCCCAGCACTAATCTGCTGCTCTTCAGCTCTACATGACACCTCGTGTAAAGACATTTGTCTGTTATGGACTTAGATTAAACCCTAGTCATGTCGTGGCAATAGTCACATTTGGTAGTCTTCTGCAACTTTGTGTGACCAGAAAAGCATTTGCATGTAACAAAATAACTGCAGTTAGATATTTAACAGTTTATTGGCAGATCCTTATCCAATTTCTAATCACAATTATATAATTTACCGGTCGTAAACCAAGATGGTAGATTGTCTAAACTTTTGATTTTGGGCTTGGAGTTTCAATTATTTCCTTCGCGTCACAAATAAAGTATTGATGTTTTTATATTGCTTTTTATTTGTGTGTTATGGCCTGAGAAACCGACAGACAGGTGGAGAGAGAGAGACAGCGTCAGAGAGACAGTCAGGGACAGGGGACACTGTGAACCAAGAGGAAAAAGCAAGATATTTCAGGGCCCAGATGTACAGTGTCCCTGAGGTGATCAGAGCTGTGACCTGACACTGCAGCGTCCCAGCATGCTCGGCAGATGTGGGTCAACTGACATCTGTTTCTCACTACAGCCGGGCTCAGCTCAGCTCGGCCCGACCCAACCCTGCTGCCATATTCATCCTAATAACCACTCCCATAATCACCAGGGATTATTCTAATATTAGTGAGCACACACACTCTTATATACACACACACACACACACACACACACACACACACACACACACACACACACACACACACACACACACACACACACACACACACACACACACACACTGACTGCTCTGATTAAGGTATAGTGCTCCATATGGTTTTTCGGAGGGGTTTTTGGTCGGATTTGTATGTTTTTAGCCCTTCAGTGAAAAGCCTTGAAAAAACCAGCTTAGAGAGGACTAAAGAAAGTCTCTGCATAAATAATATTGGAAAATAGCCTGGGCAAAAGGGGGGGGGGGGGGGGGGGTGGCGCAGGTCATGCTGGGGTGAGATGTGGACTGCCGGCAGAGGTGCCCTGACAATTAGCAAGCATCGCGAGGGCTGCTGTGTGAATGTGCGGCCTTGAAGTTAGGCGTTGAAGGGAGACGGCAGTGTGCTATTCTGCGTCCATAAAGGAGGGATTACGAACCACTGACAGGATGTGTGAATCAAGATGGCACACTCACCACACAACAGGACTAGAAAGAAACACTGCAGGGGGCTGTCAAGACAGACCCAGAGTGAGCTGGGAGGATTACCATATAATGATGAAAGATGATGATGACTGATGAATAGATTGTTGGCGCTTTAGCTATGGGGGAGGGAGGACGACGTGAGGAACTTGACATCTTGAGCGTGGATGCCAGATCTTAGGATTTCCAGTGCAAAGAAATGTGCTGATTTATTTCAGCTGTACTTATAGGCTACAATTGATTGGTTGTTTCTTTAATGTAAGCTAGCTTTTTTATTTGCCTTGTACAATTGTAAACTCATTACGCTCCGAGCATTCCTGTGCTTTTATATTGTGTGTAAAATCATCCTTCTTTCCCCTTTCTCCAGCTCTCCTTTTTGCTTTTCCTAAGAGGTCTATTTGTGGAAGTCATGGCCTGCTGGTGTTTACGATTCTCACTGGGCCCCTACTGCTGGTGTTTTTTTCCTCGCATACACACATATACACACATAAACATGCACACAGTGGGTCCTTACTGCTGACACTCAACTTCATTCTTTGCTGCAGCTGCATCTGTTGTCACCATGGAGACCTTGTTTATTACTTAACCCCCCCTGCTCACAAACACACACATACACGCTACGACAGAGAAAATAGGCAGGCTGCGTCTCCCTCTGTGTTTGATTTGGCGTTATAGGACCCATCAGATCACAGCCCCCAGCAAGCCCAGGCCCATATGCACAAACACACACACAGCAGTTGGCCTGGATGGATGCAGCAGGCCCATGCTAAACACAGAGCCATAAGCAGCATACTACCTAATCACCTCCAGGCTGGTCTGGATAATGGCATTTGTTAAGGCTTTGACTCAACCTGTGTGAGTAAGAAGGCCGGTCTGGCTACTTTTCCTTTCACACATCACTGATATAAATACAGTAGAGAAACTAAGGACCATGTAAATGAGGCAAAGCAAAAGCATCTTGGTGGTTGAGGCTGAACAATGAATTTAAGTGTTGGGTGTGTTCATGCATACGGGTCCGTGTGTGAGTATAGAGGGCGTTAGTGAAAGGCCATCCTGCTTAGCGGGCGGCAGCATGCAGGCAGGTTTTTCACGAGACGGGGAATCTGTTATGCAACATGTGAGAGCCTGCTAATCTCGCCGAGCAGCCTGCTCCTCCTGGCCACCTCTCTGCCCGTACACACACAAATACACTCGCACACCTCCTGGCCATGTTTCAAACCATGCATGGCTACACACCCAGGTGGCCTTAATGGGTTTAAGCGCAGTCGGAGATCCTCCTGCGCTTCTGTCCAGACCTGAGCCCTCGTGTCTTCTGTCTCGTGACTGCAAGGGAAAGAAGCGTGAGAGGTCAAGAAGCCAAGAAGTCACCAAAACACACCACAGTGGCAGCATGTTTAAAGTTCTTACAAGTGATATTTGAAGCATTTTTGCATCTGTTTACACACGCTGATGGACAAAGAGAGTGTTGGCCAAACAAAGCCATTTAAATGTTATAATAAAAGTTGGGGGCAGTGTTGCTAATCCTTGATGATTGATCTGGTTTTTGGCACTTGACAGTTGGCAGTTGGTCATTTTGGACCATGTGTCTGAAGCTTCACAACTGAAGGAAAGGTCATTAGGTGACCTATTGTGGTCAGGTGGCTACAGTCACTTTGCTCACCCTCAGCAGCATTACTCAGCTTGTTGGCATGCTTATAGGCTCCCAGCTGAGTTGCCCAGCCTGTAACATACGAACACGTGCACATGCAAACAAACACACCTATGTCAGCTGTGAGTACGCAGCCAGAGGTCCTGTCCGAGATGACCTCCAGGGGATAGACATCCTGCAGTCTGCTCTCTTCTGTAATCCTCTGATCTCACATGTGCTGCTGCATGCTCCTCTGACGGGGGCAGAAGTAGAGCAAAGTATGACTCTGTTATTATCCTTTAAGAATAATTTCTAGTTTAGCTTATTAATCAGCTGCTTATCATTGATTTGCAATGCCAAGCTTTTTTTCCAATTAATTCGCCCATTGACAATGTTCATGGAACTTAAATCAGTCGCTCTGAGAAAGTCAGCAAAGTGATAGAAGTGTGAGAATATTAACAAGTAGCTCAAACTTGCAGAGCTGATTCATTGAGAGAGACATTAAAAGTGGCTTCTTATCAGCAACAGTTTCTCCTTATTTCATTTGTGCCCACAGCATCTTTTGCAATTTGGCCCCCGCTCCATATTTGTGACAGCTTTGATGTGCTGTGAGGCTTCAGGCCCTCTCTCACACATAACTGCAGCGCAGCGGCACAATAAATACTTTGATAACAGCACAATCTTTAACTCCAGCAAAAACAAATAACAAAGTGGTCCTTACAAGAGTTCTTTTGTCAGGGTTTGGTTCTGGATTCATGAACCGAACGAAACAATTGGTTCCAGATTGAGGCGGGCTTCTGTTCCCTCCAGGGGGATAATTTAAATATATCTGAGGAGAAAGAAGCAGGAATAACAGTGACAATGGTGAGAGAGCAATTGAGAAAAGAGAAACTAGTGAAATGGAAAATAACTCTAGCATGGGCTGCGTGGGAACATTTAAAGCGGATGGATGGAGAGCTGGATGCAAGGATGGATGATAAATAAAGTGTGTACAGTTACATTAAATTGTACAACTAAAGGTGAGAGTGGCCTTTTAAATATGGGTGTAAACATCACGTCATGTTAGCAAACAAGCTAGCTAGCTAGGTTCTTTAGTGAGCTTGTGTCTCGACATTAACTCTCCTAAGAACAAATTATCAAAAGGGGGAGTAAACGGTTAAGTACAGAGAAAATATGAAGAGCTGTTTTGACTGACAGGTCGCTAGCATGTTTCTGGAGAGTTAGCTGCTGACCAGCTACAGCAGTTCACCAACTAACCCTGCGAGTAATCCCCACTTCCCCAAGGCCGTTTGAATATCTTTTTGCCACTAGTGTTATGACCAGGCCTTTAATGAAAATTAAAGCTAAAGTGTGTGTACAATGGGTGAATCTTCTTACGTCAGAGAAAGACTGTACTGACCTCGCACAGCTCGTGGTGACTACACAACACTGTCCTTGTACTATTTTTGGAAAGCTCAATCTGTATGTAGACAGCCAACTAACTGGATGTTCGAGTATGAGGGCTGAGTGGGAGGGGGGGGTGTTTTTGGGGTTATGCAGGGGGCAATTTCCATCCCAGATGTTTAGTGACCGCTTCAATTTGAAAAAGATTAACCCAACTCCACTCCCGCTCACAGAGTTTAATACTATCCATGGCGTAGACTTAAGGGACGACATGTTGTTGCTCTGTGACTGATCAAATTTGATCTTTTTTGTTTCTTGTTTGTAGCTCTGAAGGAGAGAGGAGATTGACATTTTCTTTATGTTAATTATGTTAGAAGACTCTCAGTTCGCTCTCTTACTTAGACTCTCTCTCTTTCAAGTGCGTGCTTCATTCTTGAGAGGATGTACCAAAAAGGACCTGGCAAGGGTTTGGCGAAGGTCCAGGTGCCTTCACGAACACACACACAGGGCACACTTAGTCCCCATCTTGGATGATTACATAGCCTTTCAAACTCATTTACACACACAAGCAGTCAAGCTGAAAACTAATTTGTCCCAACATACACAAATACAAGGATACACTCATGCACTGAGACACACACATTTTTCTCATGCCCACAAGCTCAACATTCGCAGAGCGAGGATAAGAGAGGTGGAACAATGTAAGGACAGAGAAAACAACACAAATACACACACACACACACACGCACACACACACACAAACACACACACACACACATGCTCACACGTACAAACCATAGCCATGTCCAATCTCAATTCCCAATAAGTGATAGTAATTTGACATGACAGCCGTGATAGTATCAAACAATATGAATCTGAATCGGACACTGGGGTGGTGGATGTCAGGCATTAATCAACCAATCACCTCCTTTTTTAAAGTCAAACTGAGATTTCATTGGATGATGAAAGAGGAAGTTTCCTCCTACCTCCTTCTCTTCCCCGACAACTTCCTACCTCCTAGATTCAATACTGCACCCTCAGCCATTAGCTGGGGCCGTATCTGTTGGGTCGGCTAATTACTAATTATCAGAGCTTCAACGGGTGTGTGTATGGAATTGTATATGTGTGTGTGTGTATGTGCCAACATATGCAAACAGGAGGCAGGCACACATTCTACAGGAAGAAGGCAGTTGTCAACTGAGCATCCATGCAGGGCGCTGGGGAAATGAAGACAAACTGCTGCTGTGACGTATGGATGGTAGTTTGTTTCTTTGTAGCAGAGAGACAGAAAGAAAGTTTTCCAGTTGTTTTGTCCAAGGGATGTGTCTCCGCCCGGGACCATCTGACACCTCTTCCTGTTCGGACATCAGGCCCCTGAGGACACACACAGCTGGGGACAGGACAAAGCTAGCATACACACACAGTGTCGCCTATAAGGACCCATATATCAGCCTTGTTGGTGACACATTCTCCTTTTCATGTGTGACCAGCAGCCCATGGTCACATGAAGGATGTAGCAGCAGCTGTGAGGAACACACAGAGGAGCATCTGTGTGTACGCATGGGTGTGTGAATATGTATGTGTGTGTGTGTGTGTGTGTGTGTGTGTGTGTGTGTGTGTGTGTGTGTGTGTGTGTGTGTGTGTGTGTGTGTGTGTGTGTGTGTGTGTGTGTGTGTGTGTGTGTGTGTGTGTGTGTGTGTGTGTGTGTGTGTGTGTGTGTTGTTGTTGTTGTTGACAGTTTAGTCTGAGCCAAACAAGTTTCTTCTGGCATCACCTTGTCATCTCTGTGAAAATACTGTATCCAGAAAATGGCTGTGAAGGAAAAAGAAATGCAACAAATCAGTGTAAAACCACAGCTGCATTACTGAGAGGGATGAGTCGACTGTCACAAAAAAAGGGTTTGAAAAAAAGACAAACCAATGTCTCACACCTGCTTTGTTTGAGGCTGTTGGATCCTACAATTATACTTTTTCCACATATTGTTCAGTTCACTTTAGTTTGGGGTGTGAGGTAAAATTGTGAATCTCACTGAAACTTCCAAAAGACTTTGAATAGAGTCTGTTGGAAATACCCAAACACCACCACTGTGCAAAAAAAGCATAACAAATCCCACAATAAATCACATTACTGACTGTGTACTGAATGTCATATTCTGTCATCTTTATGGCTTAAATTACTAATCCATGTGCGATTGTTGGTCCTATTTTGGTTTAAAATCACCAACTTGTAAAGACTATAAATCAATTGCATTGGTTTAATTCACTGTGCACTCTTTTTACTTAAAGGTCTTTCTCTCAAACATGCACTTATTTGTTGTGAGTCCAGTTTACCCTCTTCAGTTAGGTCCAATACGAAAATGGGTAAATCTGGTGCTTCTATGAAGGGGAATATGGGTGCTCCATGTGAACAACCCTGATCTGACTAGAGTACTTTCACATAAAAACCTTAGCCAGTGTAGCTTTAAGAATATATGACCGTTTAGATGCCTGTAGATTTACAACTGCATTTTCTCCCATGTTCTTGTGTCAGCAAGCTTTGGTGTGATTCCACCCTTGGGCACTCTAACATTGCATTGCGTAGCATTTTATCCCAGCCACACAAGGTCCTCTGATAAAAGAGGAGGTATGTGGTGCATTAATGTAGCATTTTAGCAAACTGTGCTAGTAAGTCCCACTTTGATATGAGCAAACCTAAGGAGAGCCAGAGAAATATCTTAGCCAGCCATACCCGTTAAGCTAGCCTTGATATGGGACTAGACGTGTGTGGGAGATAGAGGGAGAAGCAGAGAGACTCTTTTCCTCATCTCTGGGCAGCAGGATTAGCATGTTTACCCGCTAATGTCTTTAGCTACGCTGAAGCAAGAAACAGACACACCAATGCATACACACTGATACATATAATGTCAATATACATACATAGATGAAAGAATAGACATGTGTTGCGTATGCATAATTTCATATACACAGTACATAAATACACATTATAGACTTGCATGGATCCACCACATTCAGCTGGCCTGGCCTTGCTTTGTGTATCTGTGGGTGCTGAGGTCTGCACCCATCTGCTCCTGTGTGTGTGTAATCTGCCTCAGAAAGGCTACAGCGCTTAGAGGGGCCAGACTGCAAACACTGCACTAGGATGAGACACCTGCCACAGGGCTAAGACCAGAGCCCTGACGCACAAACACACACAGATGGAGAGGCCACAGTTACCATGGACAAAGCAGTCACTCGATTACAACCTAAGCAGTGTGACATTCAGGTGTTTTTGTACCGTTTAAAACCAGTTTTTCCATTTAGAGCTGGGTGTTTCCTGCGGAGTGTGGAATTTCTGTCCCTGTGCTGCAGCGATCAGTCCTAATTGGTTGGTATTAATCGTCCATGGAGGAGGCCAATTTGACAGTTCTACAACTACAGTGTTCAAAATGCTCCTGGTGAGGAGGGAGAAATCTCTACTTATCCTCGTCTTGAAGTCTAGCTTTGAGCATCTGCTGTCAGAGTGTCACGTCTGAATTTAGCAAATGCCCAAGCACGAGGTGGCTGCGTTCTAAATGCCCAATGCTCAAAGGAGTGTCTGTCGTGCCGCGGCTCGGCGTGCCAAATCAGAGCTGGCTAGGAGCTCCCCATAGGCGAACAGATGGCCATTACTATCATTTATAACTTATTAGGGCCTATAATCCTACCTGCGTCAAACACGCCCCGACGCTTAAAGCTGGCTCTCTTTTTTTCTTCCTTTTTTTCGACTCATTTAAAACAGTTTTTATGTGCCAGAAAAGTCCTCATCACGATTTTCTCCGCCTCTCTATCTCTCTGTATTTTCTTTATCTGCAGACTGCGTGGTTGACACATATGTGCAGGGATAATATGATATAGGGTTATCTTTCCTTTAAATCAACAGTCAACAGATTGCCCCACGATAGTGCAGATCTGGAAGCTGATAGTACTGGATGGAAATGCAGGAGCAGCATGCGGTGTGCGGCCATATTCACCAACTGTAAAGGAGTCATACACAATCATATTTATTTCCATAACATTCACTGTTTTTGCCTGTATATTGCAATAATAGTAACAATAAACAACCCCTCATTGGTAATCATCTGTTTACTGACTGTGTTCGTGATTACAGGGAAGCCCAGAACAGAGTTGACATTTTACAACTCTTTGTATCCATAATAAGAGACTCATAATCGTATTTAGTGAAGTGCTGATGGTGATAATTTACATTCTGCTATCTGCATCTTAACAAAGTCCTTCCTCCTACTTTGTCAGTCTCTCAGTCTGGCTCCACAGAGGCAATCGTCAGTGATGCCTCACATTCACCACCCAAGCAGGTGTGGGCATTGACGTTTCTGCTGTGAACAGGCTGCATCTGTCATGTGGCAAAGCAGAAATAGCTCCAATCAATGTCCCCCTCGGACACACACGCACACCCACATTATACACATGGTACACTCGCACACAGCTCCGACACCGCTGTTCTCCATCCAGCAAACAAGGATCTATGGAACAATCATTGTAAACTACCCCGGCCAGCAGCGATCGATCATCTCATCTTGTATCGAGAGCCAACACGGCTGCTGCATCCTCCGTAACTTCAAAATAATCTCAACCTCGATAAGGCCGGAGAGACCCAAACCTGTGACTCAACGCCTCACCTCCCATCTGTCGCCCTTTTTTGCTACTTTGTTGCAGCCATTTTGTGTCCCTGCCATTTAGCACTCTATTGAGCTTCATCTGGGGATGCCAAATGGCACGTGCGAAACCCCCCCACCTCAACCCATCATTTGTGACCGTTTGGATGACAGACAAATAGATGCGCAGACACACAGGCAGACAGAGAGACAGAAGGAAGGCAGATGACTGGCTTTGACGAGCTTTATGGGGATGTGTGCGGAAAGACAGACAGACAAATGTGTGTCGGCAAACAGACAGACAGATAGACAGACAGAAGGTATATATACATGTGTGTTTGTGCGTGCATTTGTATACGTGTGTGCATGCGTGTCTGTGTGTGTGAGCGGATGTCAGACCAGGTTGTGTGTTCCTGCAGTGGCAGAGATGAGAGGGAGAGAACAGGAAGCTGCTCTCCTGGAGACAGATGGACTGCCATGCTGTGGACACACACACACACACACACACACACACACACACACACACACACACACACACACACACACACACACACACACACACACACACACACACACACACACACACACACACACACACACACACACAGAACAGTCAACAAGAGAACATATATCAGAGCACAGAAAAACCCACCAACATGCTAGCCTAAACAGACGTCGCGGACACACATGAGGCACATTTGAAGAAAAACAGATTACATTTGCAGACAAAAATCTACATGCCAAAGTTCACACCGACAGTATAAGTGGTATCCAGTGTCTCTTGACTCCATAGAGAACTTTTTCCCATGGCTTAATCAATTAATTAATTAATTGACAAATTCCTTGCAAGTTTCTTTGGATACAATCTCGGCTAAATGCCTTAAAGGTAAAATCCACCATGAAAACATCGAGATGCTAACTGACAAACATACATGACACACTCACGCTCATAACAGGTGTTAATCCTGCCAGCCTCAGGTACGTGGTGACAACCTTCTCACACCCAACTTGAGAGCTTTGGCGGATCTATGCTACGCCAGGTTGTCACACAGGATGTGTTGTGCGCACACACACACACGCACACACACATGTACACGTCTGGTTCTTCTCTTCACTTTTCCCTGTCTGTCTTTTGAACGGAGACACACAGGAAAAGGAAGGAACAAGAGAGCGAGGGAGCGAAGATGAGAGAGTCTTCACAAACATCGACTCCAGCAGCGACAACAGCAGTATCACACCGTGTGTTTGGGTGTTTCTGCGAGCGTCTGCGTATGTGTGTGTGCGCCCGGGCGCGTGTGTTAGGTGTGTTTCACAGGATTGCCAACACATCTCCTCGCAGCGAGAGCCCTATAGGAACAGAGACATCTGTGGAGTGAAAGGACGCCAGCTTGCATGGCCGTCTCTGGAGAAAGAAGAGGATGGGAGGAGGAGAGGAGGAAGAGGAAGAGGAACGGGCAGGAGGATGGAGGACAGTCGGCAGGAGCTCCAAACCTTGTCTGTCAGACGATAATTAGACGAGAAGTCCTGTCTAGTTTAGAAAGAGATGAAAATGTTTCATTTGAATAAGTTGCTCAATTGTTTACTGAAAGTTAAACAAGAGAACATGGCAGACAACTTTAAGTCTTTCCCTGCTTTTCCAAAATGTTCGTGAAGTCGTATATAACGATATATATAGTTATTATTTAGGATTGCTTATTTGGTTCATAATGATGAGGTATTAAAAACTGTGTGACAACTTTAAAAACATAAACCATGGACATGAAAGCCATACCACTACCCAAGTAGTAGTCATGTCTGCGTTAGTGATAAATCCATTTGAATAGGCACTCCTGCATTATCAGTACAAATAAAAAGTACCTCAGTGGAAAGATATTTCATAAGTATGTCAGTGAATGTCAGCAAATAGGGCGAATAGATATTGGAAACGTTGGCCTTCAACAATTCATCCATAACCCTGCAGCCAGGGACTTCCGCCGCGAATGGAGTTGATGACAATACAAGCAAATGTCCTCCTTGTGTGTACAAGCAAGTGCACTCAAGCAGATGTGCACTGCAGACCTTGGGAGTATGAGCCAGGGAACAGGACACAGGTGCACCTGCTCTCTGCTCTCGATGAAAGGTCAGCCAAATTCGGAGAGGGATGCAACCTTCCAGTGTTTGTGTGTGAGTGTGTGTGAGCCAGCACAACAAGCTGAGAGAGTGACACAAGAGTTATTATGGTACATTTATAGTCTGAATATACAGTAAACCTCTATTAGGCTCTATTATGTTCAGAGTTAGTGCTGCAATATAGTCCCTGCAGCTCATCTTTTTTCTGTAAGTATCATTAGCGCAGACCTTTTTTTCTAAATAGCCATCATTGCCACACGTGGCTCTGTGTTAGTTGCCAAAGTGCATTTCCAGCGATCTGAGCAGGTATACAGGAGAAAACATGTGCAGCCGGACCAGTGCCAGAGGAGACAGAAGGTCTGCAATGATGTTTCACTACATAGATTATGCAGATACCGCGGTCAGAACGAGGAACAGACAGAGAGAGGGGAACGGGGGGAAGAGGGAGAAAGAGAACAGGAGAAACAGAAAGAGCCGGAGAGCAGCCGGCAAACAAATAGCCTACAGACAGAGAGAGGGGACAGAGATGGGAGCGAACACAGAGAAACGGAGCAAGTGTAAGCATGAGAGGGAGGACATGAGAGACAGAGAGAGGGAAGTGAAGCGGGGAGGGGTGTGTGCGGGCTACAGCTGGCAGAGGGATTCCCAGAGCCAACTGCCAGTGTAGAGGAGCTCCTTAACAACTTCACAGGACTCTCAGAAAAGAGCTTTAAAGTGGCCACATGGCCTGGCCAGCACAGCAGAGCAGAGCAGCAGGCTTTACTGGGGCTATACACACACGCACGCACACACACACACACACACACACACACACACACACACACACACACACACACACACACACACACACACACACACACACACACACACACACACACACACACACACACACACGCAAACACATCGCTCTGGACACTCTTGTCCCTGTCAGCAGCTGGCGGGCTGTTTCTTGTTTGAGCTAAGTGTGTGTGTGTGTGTGTGTGTGTGTGTGTGTGTGTGTGTGTGTGTGTGTGTGTGTGTGTGTGTGTGTGTGTGTGTGTGTGCGTGCGTGCGTGCGTGCGTGTGTGTGTGTGAGAGAGAGGGAGGGGGGGGGGGTTAGGCAAGAAATAGCAAAAGAGCAAAAAGCCTCTTCTAGTCATGCTGCACAGAAGTCAGTTTATAACATACCAGTCACAGATTTGCATGAGAATGTGAAGTTAGGCTGTGTTTCCCACACTCGTACCTGCATACACTTTCATCTGCTGCTAAGCTGCCTTTTTTCACAAAACAGAAACATAAATTCCTACGCTGTCCTCCTCCTCTTCTTCTCTACCTGCAGTACGCCTCCAGGAGTGAAAACATGTGGTACATGCTGTTTGGCAAAGCAGCTTTTCTTTTTCGCTGTTTGATTCTTCCGATTACAGCGAGCAGCGGCTGATCATCAAATGTTTTCGAAGAGTTAAGCTTAGCTGTTTTGGATTCGCCGCCTGATCCTTTAACTGCCAGTAGAATTTTTTTTTTTTCCTTTTGCCCCATTCATATAACTAGATTATCATTATCCCTCTTTTGAGGTGAACTTTGAGGAAGGGATGGAGGGGGGTGTAAGACTGGGGAGGAAAAGGGGAGGAGGCCTGTGGATGGGATGCCATCACACACAAATATCTCCCGCTCTGGCGTCTCAAACCTCCACTAGACACTTGTCTGTCCCGATAAGTAAAGTACGTTCTCCAGGAGTTGTTCAGCAACAAAGGTTTCTTCAGGCAGGATTGCAGTCTTTCCTTTTTTCCCACCATCACTATGCTAGACCACCGCTTTACTAATGGTGGGGCATTAGCATTTCAAGGAGCCACCATTAAGGAGGGCAAGAAAAGCTGCTCTCAGCGGGGGGAAATTCATTTTGTCCCAGGCTCCAACATCTGCTGCAGCCGTCCCAGCCAGAAGGACGCTCGGATAAAGCCGAAGAGCCCTCTGATTTACTGTAATGACAGACAGACAGATAGACAGGCAGAACGGATGACCATATGCGGAAGCGAGGGAGAAAAAGGAAAAGACAAAAACAACTTCTGTCTCACTGTCTGTCATTTTCTGGTGCTTTCTGTGTGCATGGGTCGGTGTGGTTAGGAGAGGGAGTCATGGGAAAGGCAGGTTGCCAGATTAAGCCCTGCTGGGTGAAATCATTTATACCGAAAGTCTGTGCAAAATAAAGTACAATGTCATGGAAAAAGAATGTCAAAACATAAAAAAAGTTATATAACAACAATTTAAAAAGCAGTGCTGAGAAGACATCTGTGGACATAATGAGACAGTCTCACAGGCTGGCTGTCATTTGGTCCCACATAATGGCTAAACAGACCTGAACAAGACAAGTCAAAGAGAGTGGCAGAGAGGCAGAAGGACAGAGACGCAGGGCCTTGATCCCTGCCCCATCTGTCCTGCTCCTCTCAACTCGCTCTATCTCCTTCATCCCTCCCACTAGTGGTCTCCTGTTTGCTAAGGTCTAAACCTACTAAATCCTTCACCGTCATAAAGCCGGAACAGCACGGAGGTGATCTGATTCACACACTGGCCACCTGCGAGTCCAAGCTTTTAGCAGATGGATGGACAGAAATACACACCAGCATAAACTTGA
Organism: Notothenia rossii; assembly: GCF_949606895.1. Classification (NCBI taxonomy): domain Eukaryota; kingdom Metazoa; phylum Chordata; class Actinopteri; order Perciformes; family Nototheniidae; genus Notothenia; species Notothenia rossii. The sequence goes on along the minus strand of NC_136905.1, from coordinate 70,825,671 downwards.
GGTCAAAGCAAGAGAAGAATGTGTTTCTATCTTGTGAACAAGCCTTGTGATATAATGACACTGTATCATTCTAATGACAGAGTATAATGCAATTACATGACCTTCTCCCTAGCCCAAATAGAGCGGTTGTGATGTCATGGCGCCACAGAGCAGATATTTTTATGTTCATCAGCGTATGCTTGATAATTCTCAGGCATGAGCACTGCAGTCGTAGTCGCAGACACTTAACTTCTCTGGGTTGCTGTGACACAACACACACAAAAACTCACTCCAGCTGATAAACACTGTATTTTTTTTCTTCACAGCAGCATATCTGACAGTTTGGCCAGATAAGTCAAGAGAATTCATATGTCTCTTCATCGACTTCTAGGAATAAAGATACAGATTAAAAGTGTCAGCTAGAGGTTACACAGATGGAGGGCCTCTACTGGGAAAAGGCTTTTTTGGAGAGAGACTCCAAATAGATCCGTCTGAACAAGCCATTTACTCTCATATTCAATTTTAATAGCTTGGTTTCATTTATAGAGAAAGAACAATACCCGCTGTTCGAGGTAATTGTTTCCAAAGCTACACGTCAAACTGGGTGAAAATATGTTCAAGATATTACTTGACCTCGATACATATTGGAAACGGGTGAAATTATTTTCTAATTAGCTTTTGGAAAACCGTTTTTTATGTGTTCTGGGGGAAGAAAAATCAATTTTAATATCATTTAATGGCTGAAGATATTTTCCCCCAGTGTGCCCGCACACACAAACGCTGTGTGTTCAACTAAAACAAGTCTGCCAAGGAGAAGCGATGATGATGTCATCAAGCTGAGCCGGTGCATCACATCTGTGGCTGACCCGATGATGTCGCCTGTGGTGAGCACCTGGCTGCTTTCACCACGAGAGCCATTTCATGTCAGATGAGTGTTTAGAGCGTACACACGCATGCACACGTGCACACGTGCACACACACACACACACACACACACACACACACACACACACACACACACACACACACACACACACACACACACACACACACACACACACACACACACACACACACACACATACAGCAGCTGGTATGCAAGCCCAACTGGACAAAACAATAAAACTTGGAACATCACAATGCATTGGATGGTACAGAAACCTGGTAAATTTGGAAAGAGCTCCCTCTCACTGTCTGTCTGTCTGTCTGTCTGTCTGTCTGTCTGTCTGTCTCTCTCTCTCTCTCTCTCTCTCTCTCTCTCTCTCTCTCTGGCACCACCCAGTCTCGGCTGTGATGCCACAGCTCTTACGTAGCACCAGTCTGACTGATGCGTTTTTCTCTGTGTGGTCCAGACGTAAGTCATCCAGGCCACTTGCTTCGCTTTGTTTACTAGTGGACAACTTCTTACACACAGACACACACAAATATATACACACACACACACAGACAGACAGACAGACAGACAGACAGACAGACAGACAGACAGACAGACAGACAGACAGACAGACAGACAGGCACGCACGCGCGCGCGCACGCACGCCCACACACACACACACACACACATACACACACACACACACACACACACACACACACACACGTCATCTCCCACTCTGTCTCCACAGGTCTAGTTCTGAGCTCCATCACTCCTAACAATTATCTTTGGTGTTAGCTCACAGATCAGGCACCTTGGAGTCTGGGGCTGTTACAGACGAAGCACACGCTGGCTTCGAGATGTGTTTACAAGAACTGAGGGTAAAGTGAGTGTGTGTGTGTGTGTGTGTGTGTGTGTGTGTGTGTGTGTGTGTGTGTGTGTGTGTGTGTGTGTGTGTGTGTGTGTGTGTGTGTGTGTGTGTGTGTGTGTGTGTGTGTGTGTGTGTGTGTGTGTGTGTGTGTGTGTGTGTGTGTGTGTGTGTGAGTGAGACATAAAGTGCATGGGAAGTAAGAGCAGAAGGCTATAGCTTATAGTGTGCTACAGTCAGCAACACTTTAAAAGGACGGCTTGTAATGCTCCTCCCGCTACCGGATCATGTTCAATGTGTCTACACACAAAGACACAAGATACACTACAAACATGCATGCACACACACACACACATGCACAGAGCCAGATGGACAGCAGTGCTAAGGCTTAGTTTAATGACAAAAGGACCCTCAATCTGGACACGGATTTATCACTCACTTTAAAGTCCATCTGCGAGAAGTTTGGACTGAAATCACAACTGCCTTCCCCGGCTTGTGTTTGAGCAACTTAGTAACTCTCTGCAGACCACACTCACACACTTTCAAACACGAGCCCGGTCCCACACCTCTGTAACGAATCTCAATGATAAATGTTTGAAGGCAGAGGGTGGTTGGGAGATATAAAAAAGGAGGACTACTTAGATTCTCAGCCCGGTGGCAATATGATAGAGGCATGCGACCCATAGGCTTTTATTTCCTGTTTTCTTTTAGTGGTGTCCAGGGGCCTGGCAGCATGTGTGTGTGTGGGGGGGGGGGGGGGGGGGGCTCAGAGGGGAAGCTGGGAGGCAGATAGACAAGAAGAGTGACAGCACGGAGATAGACTAGCTACCTATTTATAGCCCGGGCCATCTGCAGAGCTCCCTCTTGTCTTTGGTCATCCTGTTCACAAAGGCTTGGAGGCAGATTCCAGCAGCCCAGCGCCCAGCCGCTCCATTCACTATTCATTCCAGAGCCGGCAGCACCATATGGATCCGGCCCCACTGCTGGGCCCTGGCCGGCCTGTTTCTCCCTCTCTTTCTCACTCTCTCTTCAGATTGACGTGGTAATGAAGCCTGGTTGGCTTGCAAAGCGCTCTCCTTTCTTGTTCCCCTCTTTCTCCCTGTGTCTTGCCCCCTTCTTCTCTCAAAGACGGCGGGCTTGTGCATGACCGGACACCCCCTCCTCCTGCTACCCTCCTGTTCTCTTCCTATTTACTCTCCCTCCTCCTCCTTCTCCTCTCCTTCTGTCTTTCTTTACAAGCAGGCCCGACACTCCTCTCCTCCTTTTACCCACTCTCAGACATTCAAATGATCTCATTTCACTCCCTGACACCTGTGAAGAGCTAATGTGACCTTAAGTGGCCGACACTTGCTGTTTGAGATGTACATCTCCATCCCCATCAGCACTGACATCTATATATTGAAGCAGCAATCAGTCGAAATTTCTTTTTTTGTGCTAATCGTCAGTGTCACATGTCAGCTCAAAGATCGGATACTCCCAGACTACATCCTCTTTTTTTCAGCTCACATCCCCTTTCCAGCTTGACCATCTCACTTGAATGAGGCCAAACTGGCAATAAAGCGGAAATGGAATCAGAGAAGGGGATTCCACACAAGGAGACTGTTAATGATGCTACAAAGCGAAGCCCCTTGGGGGAAGTGAGAGGACTGTGAAACTAAACCCAAACAGAGCTTCTGTCAGCCCCCCTGTGTCCCACTTGGTCCTTTAGTCAGTGGACTACAAAAATGCCATTTTAATTAGGCCCTGTTAGTTAAAAGGACTCTTAACTAGTGCTGCACAGTCCAAGTCTATCTGTCAAGGTTACATAATAAAACTGAGTACAACTTTTAAACCCAGTAGACAATTCAAAGGTCATGTCTGGTGATTGTAATGAATCTTTTTCTTATCAGTAACCAATAGAATGAAACTGACAAAATGTACAAATTATTGTATGAGCTTGAAGCGTATTCCTCTGTGCTACAGACCTGTTGTCCAAAGTCCCATGGGTAAATTGTTTCACTGGTTTACATTTTCCATCTTGGACATGACCAATGTTATCATTTCAAACGAAATCCAATAAACAGTACATTGTCCTGACCTGCTGTCATTAAAAGTCAACCAAATCCCAACTATTAAAATCCCATAACAAATTCACGATCTGCTACTGTTTGAGTCAATTTGGCAAAAGTCACACTGCAGTGCCAGCTGATTTGTTTCACTTTTTTTCTCTGTTGTAGCAATGTTGCTCTATTTGAAGATCTTAGCAATTACATTTCTGAGTAAAGCGGTATTATAACTCATAATGAATGGCAAGAACTCCAATAATAAACCCAAGTTGCATACATTTATGTTTTATTTATAGATAATTCATTCCTTATTCAACCGTTTCTTCTGCCCTCTTGCTACAGAAGCATGTCACAATACTAATGTTAACAAAGTGCGAGTCTATTTAGTCCATAAGACTGCTTATAAAGCATAATGGGAACTGTAACTCTGAAAGACAAAACTTGGCTTTTGTTGAAATCCCACGTCCCCGAACAGAATGATGCCTGCATATTTATCAAACTCTGCCAGCTCCCAGAGTTTTACCTGCTAATTGCAGAGGGAGAGAAAAAATAACTGCGGCTGTGTGTATTTCTTGCGGTCATATTTTTAGAAGATAGATAACGTTTAGAGTAGATTGGTAGTGGTAGGTATCATTTCTCAGTTGTAGTGCGGAATTCACCTTGGGATCTGTGGAGCCCGAGGCCTAGGCCAGCCTAGTTAACCATGCATGCTGTGCTGGGCCTAACCTAATTAGGTGCCATCCCAATGTCAACACTGCTGCGTTCAGCGCTGATAAAAGACAAGCCTTTTCCTCTTCTACTCACACTGTGAGCGGGCTCCAAAGAGCCGGGTTGGAAAAACCTAACCATCTGCAAACTCTGTGTGTGTGTGTGTGTGTGTGTGTGTGTGTGTGTGTGTGTGTGTGTGTGTGTGTGTGTGTGTGTGTGTGTGTGTGTGTGTGTGTGTGTGTGTGTGTGTGTGTGTGTGTGTGTGTGTGTGTGTGAGACACATGCTTGCTGTCATTTTGCTTTCAAGTTTCAAGCGTTTGCAGTAAAATGAAAACATTTTAATAGTAGCGTCTTCAGGTTCTGTGACCAACTTTATTCTAAAAGCAAACTGGCGTAGATGATTGAACATTTAAATCCGATTTATAGCTGCTACTGTGGAAAGACACCATCATACCTAACATAATCACCTCCATCATACTCTCAGTATCTAATGTACTTCATACGTACATACATCAACATACAGCTGTGTCTCTTTCAGTGTTGATTTCATGCCATGTGTATTTCGTGAATCCACTCCCACTTCAAGTCTGTGTGCGCTCTAATTTCATACCAATGGGTTTCATTATTTTTATTTTACCTCGCATCCTCTGCATCATTAAAGCAAACAAACATTTTGCACAGAAATTCCAATTAGGGCCGATCAAATATGGCTCCTCGAGCACGGCGGCACCCGCGTACACACACACACACAGTGTGCCATTTTAATGTGTCGTCAAACCATCCACTAATTCCATTTATACGGATAAAACACTCTCACAAATAGATTACCTGCTACACAAGATCCCCTCTTTCAGTGTGAAATTGTGGCACAGAGCCACATCCTCCCACTGCTTCATAGTCCATTAAAATACAGATGAGAGTGTTTTACAGCCTGGGCCAACAGCAACGCCTCCCAGCTAATCCACCAACAAACACAAACATCAGATGAATTATCTGTAATGGAGAGGACTCTGTTCTGGCACCGCTGACGGAGAAATGAAACAAAACATGAGTTTATTTTGGTAAATATTTGGATTTCATTTTTGATTCTGCTTTTCATGTACTTAATTAGCTGGCAAATATAGATCTGCATTGAAATCCTTGCTTTTTCATCAGGATGGTGTTGGTTTCTTCAGGTTTGCTTCCAGCACTTCTTTTCAAAACTGCTTCATGCGTAAAATAGATATGAGAGAAAAAGTTTATTTGCTTTCAGCATTTGAAGAGTTTGTCGTCTTTGGCTTCTAAAAATGCACTTTAAGAAAAGAAATCCGCTCTCTGAATCCTCCATCAATCCATCTATCCGTGGCCAGAAGCGCACTTGACAGTTTCACTGGCTCTGGAGCCAAGCAAACAATGCTGCTCTGACAAGCGAATCTCTCCCGTGTCGGAATCTCATCTACTTAAAGCACTATTTATTCAGCACACATCCTTTTAACGCTGAATCTTGGCAACGCTGCATGAAATCCAGCACCTTAATTCCATTAGCTTGTTACTCCAATAAGTCCCAATAATCTAAAGCTAACTGCAACACATACACCCTGGAAATACACGAGCCATAGCTGCTCCCTCTGGGGCATTTTTAATAACACTAACAGCCTTTAAAGGTTGATTCATTCTGCTGATATCAGAGTAAATGGCCACATTAACCTGTGTTGGCTGGGACTAACTGTGGTGGAGCTTGTATAGCATAGGGAAGTAAAAACTGCTGGCAATATGAAACACAGCAGGTTTTGAGGATTTAATATAATTACATCACAAAGATTTAAAGATGCCACAGCTGAAGAAAGTTGTTATTCAAATGCTTTTCTTCCCTCCCGCTGCTGCTTAGTTTCCCACCATCCTGAATGAACCGCCTTATGCTTGATCATAGTCCACACACAGGGCTGAAGCTATTGTTGATAAGAGACTGAAGCTTCTCTTCAATTGGGGCTTAGCAAGTGGCGCTCAAAGACTCTGCTCTTCATTTCAAAAGTGACTCAGCTTTTGTTAGTCAAAGTATGGAGAGGGTCCTTTAAGACCCAGATGCCCTTGGTGGGAAAAGAACAGATAAAACTGGTAAAAGAGAGAGAGGCAGAAAAGAAATTGAGACAAAAAGACGGAGAAAAAGTGGACTGCCAGAGACCAATAATCTGGGAGGAAAGAGAAAGAGAAAGTAATAGGGATATTAAGAGCATGCCAAAGGAGAAAGGCATGAGAAAGTCTGTGCTGGAAGGTCTGATCCTACGTGAGCCGATGAGATGGGTGGTGGGTGAGGAGGGGTGAGAGATAAGAGCCAAAGAGGATTAGGGCCGTGAGAACCTTTGTTGTTGTGATCAGTTAAAAGCACTGCCTCTCCACCTGACCACTTCAACATGCTTACAGCAGCAAATCTGCATGTGAGAGTCGACAAGACACCTTCAGAAGCTCCTGGAAACAGAAAGGCTCATGCAAGGCCACGTCTGAAGCATTCTGACCACTGTTTCTTTAAGAGTTTCACTAAAGTGCTAAATTAAATTGTCACATTCCAGTGTGAATGGAGAAAACAGCATCTGGTTGTTTCTGGGATCATTCTCTATTCGCCGTATAACTCACTATAGAATGCATTTATAGAGGACTAACTAGTGGAGTTGAATTGTCATACTTCATAAAAAGTACATCGAAATCCCATCAGACATTGCTCAAACAGAGAACAGATCCAAATAAGACAATACAACAAAGGTCTCAAGTATTGTCCGAAATGTATTTTCATTTTCCAATTGACTCACCAGCCTAAAAAGTCTCCTATTAGCGCTAGCTAACACTGAGGTCAGTGAGCTAATATCTTCTGTATTTTCCAGTAATATGTTTCGAATTTGGGAAATGTCAGCTAAAAACAGCTGCCTGCTGTCAATGAAAATGACGGTGAGAGTGAACCAAAGCAGATAAGAAACAGGTTGTAAAAACAATAAGTTACAAGACGCCAAAACCCTGTTTAAAAGCTGAGAGAAACTGTAGGGTAAGGAGATCATTGTTGGGGGTGTCATTAAGAGTGACCGTTTTTTTTTAGAAATATTCATTTGATTAATTGTTTATGTAAAAATCCGGGATTTAAATTTGAAAAATTATAAATAAAGGAAACAGTATTTTTGCCACTAGAATTGTAATCCTAGCAGCGAGCATTAAACTAAATTAAACAATCATGTTGAAAAAATAGAACAGAAATATTTTGTTTTATTGGTTCATATTTCCTGGGAGGTTTCCTGGAAAGAGCTTGGAAATCTGGTAGTAATTACAAGGAGAATAGAGACAAACTTCTGAGACAGCTGTTTGAATTTTTTGTTCAATTGTTTTAATTTAAACTTTCATTATGTTTCTGACAAACATCTTAAATAAAATAAACCTCTGGGACATTCTGGTGTTGGAGTTAGAGACACGTATGTTCTCAGTAAAATTCTGGCTACAGCACTGCCCTCTGTTAATCTATAGAATAGCCTATGTGATAATGGCACAATTAGTGAATGAGTTTAAACAGCCACAGTTGAAAATCAGGACTGGCTGGTGCACTACATTTTTCACACTCGCTCTGTAAACAATAAATAATGCTTCTAAGACGGTGGAACTCATCTTGGCAGTGACGGTGTTAAGCTGCTGGCTTAGAATATAATAGATTTAAGTGTTTTCTATTGTTTTTGCGTTTCTGTGTGGATAGAAGATTTCTGAAAAAGGATCTCAGCGCGCCTTTAGGATTTCAACACAATCTTAATTTAGTTCATGAATGTCTTTAGTATGTGTAGCCTAAAACCACAAAGCTGTTTTTATCTTGTTCAAAAATCTCTTTAGAAGTTATGAATGTGTGCAAGGCCTTTCGAGCACCCATCTTACACCTGAATACTATTTGTTATGGCAGCACCTAGCAGCTCCTAGCCTACTTGTGAAGCCTTTCTCCAAACACCAGACACATAATTTACCTTAGTGGAAACAACACAAGCATGGGTGGTCAGCGATGGCATATAGGACGGAGCAATGAATCAGACATGACTGGCCTTCTCTGTTTTCACACAAAGGACTGCATTAACTCTCTCTTCCCTCTGTGCTGTATAAATAGATAAAGATTGAGTAAGACCGAGATGACTGTGGTCAGAGGGTTTAGTGTTATAAGGAAGTTGGCTCTGCTGCAGTAAAGAGATACAGCAGAAGGAAACAGAGTTCTGCTGAGGTGGAAAGCTTGACTCTGAAAGTTGTCCTCTTATGTTCCTGCTAGATTCTGAGTGCACTCAGAGAGAGGGAGAGGGGTCACCACCCAAACTCTGTCTTAGTTAAGGCCCTGGGGCTGATTGCACCAACTCTTCTTGAAATTAAAACTTAGCTTAGTAATGACGCAAGTGCTTAGTAAGAGAAGATTTAGGCCTCACTAAAATGAAATGGGTGCTGTTTTCTGGCTAAAGTTACTGCGCTAACTGACAGAGTTAGCTTGATAACATGTAACCAGTTCAAAGTTAGGCAGAAAAAAGTGAAATTCTAAATGGTTGACACTCTTAACCTCACAATGATGTACACCAACTACATACTTAAAAGTATATATGACATAATTAGCCTGCCCCAAATCATTTTAGCCTTAATAACCTTTTAGCATTGGCTATGTTAGCAACAACGGATATTTGTGAAAAACACATTTCTCCACATATGATGATGCATAAAACTAGATTGTTGTATGCCTAACTGAACCAAACATTACCTAAATATGTAATTTTGCCTCCTAAAACTAACTTGGATATCATGCTACAACTTGTGATTCTACCATACAAGATGCCGCCTCATCAGCGGCTATATTCACAAAGCGGTACAGCCGTCAGAAGCTATAAGGAGTTCAGTATCATGGACACTTTGACATGTACACAGCAGTGGCTGGGGATCAAACTACTAAAAGTGGACCTTTTGACACACGCTGTCTTTAAGAACCAGACAAAACCATGTCACCACAGAATCCAAGAAGTCTCAGGCCAAGATGGTATCAGAAGCTAGTTTCAGGTCTCAAATATATTTTCAATTCCCCCTGGAATAGAGGAACCTGACCGACTGCACACTGGGATGGAAACAACACCAGCATCATCAATTTACTCAGAAAATCTTGTGTTAAAGATGACAAGAAAAGGCCTGATGAAATTACAATATTTTGTTCCCACACCTGTCACATCAATGCAATAACTGACTCAGTGGTCATTAACGGAAAACCCTAATATTGAAAAACTCTGTTCTTCTTGCTGCATCCGAAATCTGATTTCAACAATCATATTCTGACAGTGCGTGCGAATAAACCACACTGTTATACTCCCTGTGTGAAAGTGGAGATATGCAGATATCTGATTACTGGGGTACAGACTGCTAGCTGCAGTGACAGCTGTGCCACCGTGATAGGTGGGCGACACAGTAATGTTAGCGTGTGATTGTATGCCAACGGGCAATATTGCCCAAAAGTTTAACTGCAGCCAACTTTTCCACACTGCCAACTGGTTGGTGGTTGTCACGCTGGCCAAAAGATCTCAGTGGTTAAACTCTGACGAAAATAAGTAGAATTTTAACAACTTCGGATAGTTGCTTGAGTCGTCTACACTTTAGTAGGAGGTTAAGGCATTATATGTATTTCTATGGTTCAGCTGTCCACCACACCATCCTCTACCTACTGCCTCCTCTCCTGCAGCCAGCTGTGTGTTGTGGAGGAGCTGTGTGTGCGTGTGTGTGCGTGTGTGTGTGTGTGTGTGTGTGTGTGTGTGTGTGTGTGTGTGTGTGTGTGTGTGTGTGTGTGTGTGTGTGTGTGTGTGTGTGTGTGTGTGTGTGTGTGTGTGTGTGTGTGTGTGTGTGTGTGGCAGAGGAGGGCCGGCCTCCAGGGAGGCTTGGAGTGGCCACTCCACGACCAGCCTGGAAGGCACTCGGGCAGCCATGGTGCCTTTGTCTCCCAGTCCAATCTGGCCATCTCATCTCTCCCATCCATCCATCTATCGCAGAGCTTCCTGCCTGCCTGTGAGCCTGCTGCAGCCTCTCACGTTACAATGGAGCCAGGCCTCGATGGCTGTTGCTCAGAGAGCAGAAAGAGTCCCATCTGGAGCAGGAGAGGCTAAAGAGAGGCGGGAGGTGGACAGGGAGGAAGACAGCGACACACCAGATGTATTTGAGTCAAGGCCAGAGTCAGATTGAATCAGAGCTACTTCATAACTTGATTAAAAAAAATTCATTTTCATAAAGTGTACATTTCAAACTGTTTTTTTTTATTTAATGATCATAAAATGTGTCCAATAACATTCATGCAGAGAACCATCTGATCTTGATTATTTCACACTAATAAAGTTATGAATGTTGACCGACTGCTAAACTCAGTCTGTCAGACTTTTCTGTGACACCATTAGAACTGAAATGTAATAAAATAAGACTATCAACAAAAAAAAGAATCAGCAACAATTTAGATTTTATTTTCCCATTTTAAAAAAGTATTCTGTGTTTCTCAAATACAAAGATTTGCCACAAATGAGTAAAACAATTTGATTGTTTAATATTGCATTTTGTAACATTGGTTTGAAAAACATGAAAACTGAAGGGGCTATCTTGGGCTCTGATAAATTACAAGAAGCCTTTTTTCTTCTTTTATTTGTGTTTTTTTTCTTTTTATGATATTGTTTAAGAACAATAAGCCTGCCTGATTAATCAAAACTGATGACTTATTCATTAATTCAGCAGCATAGTCACTCACATCACAGTTCTCCCCCTTTTTTTTAATGTACTCCTGGTGACAGGGCTCCAGTGTTTGGGGGTGTTAGGACAGCAGACCCCGCCCCGCAGGGTCGACGCTGCTACAAGAGTCCCTGCGCCACTCTTTGATGTGTACACTCCTCCACGCGACAGGCGCGTGGCACAGCCCGGCGAGGAAGAGTAGAGCGCGAGACTTTTTCGTACTTTGGGACGGTGGAGAATAAACACATAATTGAAGTACTCGGCTGTTATTACTTCGAAGGACACGGACTGTAAAGCAAGCGGAATTCAGAGAATATAGTGTGTACGCGGTTTGTACGTATAGGCTCTAGAAATATAAAGTGTAAATCAAGGCAGTGAGTTGCACATTTGGCAAAAGAAACCCGGTTTAAACGTATGTGACTGCTTATTTTTGCTCATCCGTTCGTTCAATGCGGTTGATTTCATTTTTTTTTTGCAAGGTTTTTAGTTGTTTGGTACAGAAAATTACATTTTGAGTCGCTTTAGGAAGCCTTGTTCGAAAATACTCCACTGTGTTAGGACTTAAACTTCATGACAGAAAGTTAGTAGCTTGTTTTATGTCATAGAAATAATGTTCGCTTAAGGGTGAAAACTGGTACATGATTTAAAATGAGCCTAATATTTGCTGGGAGAGTGAAGTGCAGCTGCAGGGCGGAGGATCAACAAGTTGGCCGGGCGCAGACAGAGCGACGCCGGGATGCAGGGCGCTCTGAGCCGGTTGGCAGCTCCTGCTTTGTTGTCTAAATCTTATCTCCTGAACCCAAACTAATAGGTTGGTGACCGGGAAGAGAAAGGGGGATGTGGAGGCTGGTTTTTTATTTCGCTGCGTCTGAGGAATGCCTTTGAGACTCAGGGGGCAAAAGATACTTTAGGGAAACTTCACAAATGACTTTCCTTGTGCGTGGGCTGCTACAAGGGAAAAGATGGGCTGTTTGGCGACACGCCTATCCCCTGAAGTTAGTGAGCCATACTGAATTCATACATTAATTCCAGTAGGCCATTCATGAACTCTGATAACCGTATAGGGTCAAATGTAGCTGAGGTTGGTCATCATCATCCTGAAACATCTGGAAACAAGTGGAGGATTTTAGTCCTCCCTAAATAAACAAGCTGTGTGAAAACTTCAGCTCCACAGTACAAGCTCAATGTTCCTTAAGGCAAACTCAAGTCAACACTTTTCCACATGTTCAACCATTTATAAAACGTTTGTCTTAACCTATTAATGAATAAAATATATCCTCCACGTTCTCAGTTGAAGTTTGATAAAGACTCAAACCATTATGATTTATTCAGGATGGATTGAGATAGTTTAGCTTCAGAACAAAGAAAGATGCCATCAATTTGTACAATAATGTAAAGATTGGGGTACTAAAGTAATACTAGTAATTAATTGGTGGCTTTCAGGTGGCATTTAAAGTTACACAAGTAGAAATAGGAATACTGCAAAAATAATAATAACAATAATAAAATAAAGCTCCAAACGAACATACTCAGATAAAGCACTTCAAATCATACTTAGGTACAACTTGAGCAAATGTATTTAGTAACATTCCACCACTGGAATTATTGGATTCCTATGCATGAAGGTGTATGGCATTTTACTGTCAAATGTGATTTGTCAAATTTAGCGAGGTCCAAGGTGTTTAAACAGAATATATTTTATGAGATCATCAGATTTTATGAATATGTGAATTTATAGGAAGCCAAAGCTACAAGGAATAGGCCTATTATGGGATGAAAAAGTAGCTTAGATGTCCCTCTGAATTGTGAGAAATATGAAATGGCAATTCTCAGTAGGTTATCAGATGTGTTCAGTATACTTGAGGAATTGAAGCCGGCCACCAGAGGAAACCTGCAGGGTCCCACTTCCCGTCCTAGAAACTCCCGGGTTCGGCCCCGGGTCGATCAGCTGAGAACCACCTCTGATTGACAACCCCGAAAGCCCGTCTCCATGGAAACCGCCTCAGCGGCGCCGCGAGGGCTGGCTCGAGGGCTGCTGTGAATGGGGTGACGTCACGGCGCCGGCGCCAGAGAGTCTGCTCCAAAGACAGAGCGAGAGAGAGAGGGGAGGGAGGGAGGGAGGGAGGGAGGAAAAAGGGGGAAGAGGGAAGAGGAGAGGCAGGGGTGAGGCTGCTGCTGGAGGTGGAGGTTCGCTCGGCTTTGCACCGACGTGCTCTTACGCCAATCCATCACCTTTCCTGTCAGGCATCAGTCAGGGGCGTCATGCGAAATGTACACAGCTGTGGGAGCGAAAGGAAGACGGGGAGAAAATGGAAAAATCCTATTGCACCAGATGTGGACACAGACTGCAGCAGCTCCAGATTATATTAGAAATGCATAAAAAACAGGATCGCCAGACAGCTGAAGGAGAACATGTCCGTGCCTGGTGAATAGAACCGCGCGTAAAAACAATGACACAGATGGTGTTTTGCTGGATTCTGTAAAATACGGCAAAACATTACACTGACATTTTATGCGATTATAGGACGCAAACCCATCATTATACAGATTAATGTCGGTGAGAGCAACTTTCTTTTTCTTCACCATCTCTGCTCACAATAATCCAGGGAAGAACAGCTTGCCTGTGCTTTTTATAAAAAGCCTATTGCTTCTGCAGACTGTGCACTCCTGTGTCCTTTTGTCCATTAGGATCACTTCGGCTTTTAGGATTTCCCTGTTTAGATCTTCAGATAAAGTCAAATAAATCCAAATGTATCACATTTGACTGATTGGTTGTCTTTTCTTTTCCGAGTTACACTGTGTTCCCCTCTTTGAAGATACATTGATGTTGTTTTCATAGAGGAAATGTAACATCACAAGAGTCCACAATTGCCCCCGGGGGTAATTAGTTAGTGCAGCATCAAACAGGCCCCCACCTCCAGCTGAAGAATGAAGCGTGTAATTCCTACAAACAAATGGCTCATTCAGAAAACATTAAAGTGTCAATAGTAGTTAATCACCTCTTCACATGCTCAGATAGGAAAGCCACATTTATCGGTCGTGACTAAATGAACTTTGACACACAACATACTCAGGTGACAATTAAGACTGGAGTGCACGGGACCAGAACTGATGCATTTAGTTACGCACAGCCACTTTAAACACATTTAAGTTATGGCTGCGTTTGGTAAAGCTCCACATCCCTTACTGACATTTGCCACACACAAACCCCTGAAAAACTATTTAGGAGTAATAATTGTTGGCTGTATTTGTTATAAGGCGGAAGTATGAACAGCATTGCATTAAAGCTGATGTCCTGATCGTTGTATTTTGCATCTGACTGTGCGCAATCACAAATTTTAGTAGATCACATTTAAAACTTGACTTTGATAAATCTAACACATTGCTGGTAACGGTAAAGAAGGAAAAAACAATTCTAAGGTGGGTCAAGTTACCAAACCCTATATTTCTACTAGCAGTTCAGATCCCTTTGCTTTATTTTCTTATACACACACTCATAAGTCTTCTTCTTCTTTTTTTGTACCGCTGGTCTGAGCAGTTTTTCTGGTGGAGGCTGTTTCCGCTTGCTACTCAAACATTTTACTTTGTTATTCGGCTCAGACACTTGCCTTCACACCGGTCCGGGCTGGAGTGAATTAAGAATCATCAGACGCGCCTGATATGGCATCTGTCATCACTGCTCCACACCTCCAAACGCGCACATGTCAACAATAAATGAAGAATGATTGATGGCTGGAAAATAAATATCATTTATATCTTTAAGATTTGTTATTATCAGATATAAACATTTGCATTGTCGTAAATATATGAATGAAAATGTGTTTTGAATAATAATTGTGACCACATTTATTAAAATACTATCGCTTGATCTTCATAACCTACAAGATGAAATGTAGGCTATATCTTGAATATACATTTATTGGCGCGTGCTCGCACCTTGGCCATATTCAATTGGGAGCCATGCAAAGCATTAATTTTCTTGATCAGAAACAGGTAAGGGCTTAATTTCCCAAATTGCCCACTGGAGCTGCTGAAGCGCCCTCTGTGTTCCGCCTCCAACATGTGTTGCCACTGGTAACGCGGCAGGGAAGGGGAGGGGTTTAAGCGCAAATAGCCAATAGTATAACTGAAAGGCTTTGAGTGACACATTGTGCTTGTCCAATCAGCGCGTTTGTCCCGCCTTTGTCGCATGCCCAACCTGCTGCCTATATAAACCACACTGACAGCTTGGTAATCCAGTCCGATCGCTGATCTTCTGGCAAATACAGGACCTTAAAGAAGCAAGATATCGACAAACACAAACCCTCTCGCTTAACCTAACACTGACAAAATGAAAGCAATAAGCCCCGTTCGGTCTTTCAGGAAAACCAACGCGAATTTATCGGAGCACTCCTTGGGAATCTCTCGGAGCAAGACCCCGGTGGATGACCCGCTCTCCCTGCTGTACAACATGAACGACTGCTACTCCAAGCTGAAGGAGCTGGTGCCCAGCATCCCCCAGAACAAGAACGTCAGCAAGATGGAAATCCTGCAGCATGTCATTGACTACATCCTGGACCTCCAGATCGCGCTGGACTCCAGTGTCGCACTAACCAGCCTGCATCACCCTCCGCGGCCGGGGCAAGCTCCTTCCAGGACCCCTCTGACCACCCTCAACACAGATATCAGCATATTGTCATTACAGGTAAATAACACCTCAGCTAAACAACATTCATCATTGGGGAAACGATGGTGTGCTATGGGAGATGTGTAGTGGAGCTCTATTTGTGCGCATAGCCGGTGCGCCTTTGTAGCCTATGCGTAACTCGCACAAAATGGCTTGTTGGAAAATAAAATGGCATGTTTTTTTTTCTTTTGTACATGTGATGAGGAAGAGATTCGCCCTACATAACAGTGTTTGCAAAGCCAGACACTTCGATCGTTTGCCGGGTAAAGAAATAACATTTGGTCTGTTTGTTTGTTTGTTTTCAGTCCCCGGAGTTGCCATCAGAGCTGATGACAGATGACAGCCGGACTCTGCATCGTTAAAGCGGTAAGTAGGCTGTCCTCATGTCTGCTGCTGCATTCTGTCCAGGGCTCTGAGGCTCCGCTACAGCCTGTCTCCCAGTCTGCTGGAGCAGAATTGGCTAGAATTACCATTTACCAATCCATTTGTTCCCTGCTAATATGGTTGACGTCTCACGTTGCTGTAATGGTCCCGATATGTTTTTCATGAGAATGCACTGCATCACCGAGGTTATGAGGTTTAGGGTTGACTTGACTCCAAATTTGATCCTTTATGATTTTTATTTATCATTGTAGCAAAGCAATATCTGAAACAAAAAGACCACATAACGGGGCCCCTTCAGGACTGTAATGTGTCAGTATGGTGAACACGATTAATGGAATAATTATGTTCTCATGTGCAGTTTTAAGACATTTTGCTGGCACATTTCTTGCAGTTTGGAGTACTGAAATGGAAGATATTCGGTCCAGGCTGCTTAGGTTACTGTATATAAGTAGCAGTCGTCAGGGTTGTATTATACCCTCTTGTGTCTATAATGAAGAGCATCTGCAACAGGAAAATAATGGCTGTTTGGATTACTGCTACTACGATGTCTGCACATAATTGGTACAAGAAGTGGGTAGGCGCCAGCTGAGCGGCAATTACGCTGATTCTTCCCCAGATTGTAGGCTGAAGTTGTGCGAAAAGTGTGTGCGAGTCCCCCCCTTCCCTCTCTCTCTCTCTGTGTACATCTGGAGCGCAGGGTTTGCTTAGGAATTGGGAGTGTTTGGTTGAATGTTAAAAACTGCGGCTTCCTCCCTGGCGCCAGTCTGTCCGGATCTCTGCCCTGTTTGCATTTTCTAAACACGCCTCTCTTTCTCAATCTTTTGCAGGTGTTTGGTCAAGACGCAAAAACACACACAGGACCTGGGGAGCAGGACTTCCCCCCCCCCCCCCCCCTCCAACCTCTGTCCTCCAGGCCTGGATTTTTTTCTTGTTTCTTCTGACGCTGAAATCAAGAGACTTTTGCTTATAATGGGACAATCTTATGTGATGTGTTTTCTGTTTGGACACTTCATTATTATTTAACTTAAGACTTTTTTATTTGTGGGTCCTTTCTGGAAATGGAAGGCACGCTATATTCCCGACAGTGGGAGGAAAAACGAGATTATTGTCACAAGGATTACCCCTCTCCCCTCCTCACCCCCGTCCCTCTCTCCTTGTTGAATCTCTTCGCTTTTTTTGCGGAGGTGGGAACGTGAATAGAAAAGACAACTTGGTTAGTTACTGTAAAAAGTTTAGTCTTTGTCTTGTCAGATTTGTTGGCACATGAAGGACTGGACGTTGTTTAAAAAAAAAAAGTTAAGAATGAAACCTTGTGAACTCTTATCGGGAGTTTATCTTGTATAGTTGCAGAAATTTGAAACTTCTGCAAAAGTGTAATGTTGTACTTAATTATGCTGAAACTTTTTATAAAAGTAATGTAAATCGTACCTTTTTTATACAAAAATAAATCGAAAACGCAACTTGAACATGTTTCATTGTGGGGGGGGGGGGGGGGGGGAGGTTGGGGTCAGTGGTTCAGAAGACAAACCAGTGCGTAAAATCCGTCTCCCAGCTGACTTTCAGTATACATGCAGTGCTGTATGTAAAGTGAACATTTGGCGCACTTCAAAACACAGATCCCACAACAAAGTGTCCTTATCAGTCCTGCAGTATGTGACCTATAGATAGTCTAAAACACAGCGTCAACACTTCCCCGAGGCAAACACGACCTGGAGGCACAAAGTTGCATACAAGCTTATTCAACGCGCACTGTACTCTAACTTTCTCACATGCTATGTAAAGGATTTAATGGTTCAGCGTGACTGGCTGAGCCATTATAGCCATGGGCTGTAGGCTGTTGTATTAAAACAAAACTGGAACATTATGGAAATTCACCTTGAAGCTGAAACTGGGCCGGAGACACGTTACTGATTCCAGAAGTAATATCCATCATAGGTTTTTATTTTATTTTCAAACTTTAATTTGGGTTTAAATTTGCCTTAAATTCCACTCCGAAATAGTTGTGGTTTCTAATGGAATTCCAGTGATAAATGACCAGGTAATATGAAAATAGTGAACCACGCAATGCTGGGGTGTAGGCTACTGCTTGTTAATTCAGTTTCTATAATAATCTTTCGGTGCATATCTTAAATGTTCAACGCATTATAGTGCCGTGCGCAATGTACCGTCAAGTTGGTATACTATAACTCTGAAGTGAAACCCAACTGTCAATCATCTCCTTCCTAAATACGGCATGGCTTCTCAAATGTCTTCACACAAACGACCCGCCAAATTAGCTATGGACTCCCATTTCCTGATTGTTCCCCAGGGACCACTTAATGGGATCTTTCTTGATTGAGTGCCTAAGCTGTAGAAACAGTCACCTTTACAATACATGAACACTGTATTCAAAGGACATTCATATGTAAATTGAAATGAAGATTTATTTTCAGATAAATACGAAAG
>NC_136905.1:70736302-70806782 GCF_949606895.1 Notothenia rossii | reverse complement strand
CTGATGATAATCCCGGCAGCCCGAGGAATCCATACTCACCCTTATATCAGCTAAGCAATTACACAGGGCTAGGCCTGCTTACATATCCAAGGACTTGCATAAATGAGCGACGGTGCACACACGTCTACATTTGCAGATTTGCAGAAATACAGGCACATGTGAACACTACACAAAGAGATCAAGTGGGACCCAAAAAGAGGATA
Source organism: Notothenia rossii (assembly GCF_949606895.1). Lineage (NCBI taxonomy): Eukaryota > Metazoa > Chordata > Actinopteri > Perciformes > Nototheniidae > Notothenia > Notothenia rossii. Next base: position 70,806,579 of record NC_136905.1, on the reverse strand, counting down.
AGATGGGCTAATGTACATAGAAAAGCCAGAATGAGAGAAACTGAAGAAATGTATACTTAGGGGGAAAGGACACAAAAGCATGAGGGAGATACGAAGAACAGAAAAGGGTGTTAAAATATAAGAGTGAGGAAGGTTTAGGAGAAGGAGGAAGGATGAAGCAAAAATACAGACTGAGAATGGAATGAACATTACAAAATAATCTATATTTAATCTTTCAAACAGCTCCTTTAAAAGCTTTCTGGCAGCGGCCTGATAACTGGCTTTGTGGAGCAGAAATCTCCCGAGTAGTGTTATCATGAAATTGTTCTAATAGTGTCTGCTCTCTCATAAAATGTGTGAATGTATCTGGGTGTAGAGATTGGGCTCTTGTCAGTGCAACTCCATGCATTCGTGAAGTGGCTTAACAACATTTTTATGTCCATTTATAGGAGGACGGGAACAGCTACTGCGCCAACATCAGAGTGGACTTCATTCAGCATGTTACATTTACATATGCTGAATCTTGTGACAAAAAAAAGAACACCTCTTGATAGCGGGTGGTCAGAGTCGCGACGGAAACAGTATCTAATGTAAGCTTTCTGCAGCGCGTGCAACCGTCTAAATGTATTATCTCGGCTTTTGTTGATCACAGCAACAAAACAAGTAGTCTGTCAAACATGTAGTCATGCATTTTACATCCAACAAAAGGAAATGACAAATGAGGTTTGCAAACATGCAGGTTATGAAGAACTGGTTGCATATGTAAGCATATCCGTAGTGCTCCACAACTACATGTTACCATGGTGGGATCAGAGGGACATGAAGGGAGGCCTTCTCTGGCATCCTCTGCAATAACATCCTGACATAGGCACAGAATGGAGACAAGTGCTGAATAGAAAGAAAGGCTAGTGATGGTTGAACTCATTTTAACATCTCATTGCATTTCCCTGGACTCACACTGAGAAATACCACCAGCGTTAAGAGCTGATCAGTCGAACATGGTGTGGACGGGTAAAACATGACACATTGCAATGAGTAAAGGGAGATAAGGGAGGAAAGTGCTTCTTAAAGAGGAAGTGTTGTAAAAAAAGAGGTCATGCTAGTAGTTAGGCACAATGGACCTGACAAAATAAGTCAATATAATACGCACCTGCTACCTACCTAATGCAGGGTAAATGTTGGCTGTTTTCAGGTCACCATGGCAATTAGGTGTTCCTTTTATTATTAAGAATTACGTTTAAAAAAATAAATTCCTAAGTTAATAATAGCTCTACAATAAAGGTTATATCAAGTATTATTAACTGAAAAAATGAGTGCCATGTCAGACCCTAAATAGCACTACATCCTAAGCGTTTGTAAGTTTAATTGTTGCAATTTAATTAATAATACAAATGTGACAAGATCACTTTTAATTGGTATTGTTAGGAAACATTGAGTAAAGAAGGAGGGAAAATACCAGTAAAAGAGAGTCAGAAAAGCACAACAAAATATTTTAACTTTCAATCGCATTATAAACACAATATTGTTGCATTATATACTTTAAAAGCAAATGTGCAGCTGTAATGATTAGGTGTGAGAAAAGAAACAAATTAAAGTTGGATCTAGCAATGCTTCTTTACTTACAAGTCCACTGGGGTTGTCCTTAAGTTGACCAGGTGGTTTAATGGAGGGACGCGAGTATGGGGGGACATGGTGGGAGTAAGGCCGAGGCATGTGATACACATGATGGGGGAAATAAGGCTATGAGGGGGAAAAGGAAGGAGAGGGGAGGGGGAAGGGGGGACAAATCAAATGTAAATCATGAGGGAGGTCAGACACACACAAACCAACATGCTGCAGGGAGAAGACGATATTGCTAACTGCCTTTCTCAGTGAGGTAATGAAAAACCATGGTCATATGGTACATTTAAAGACCTGTTAACTGCAATGTATTTAACTGCCAAGTGGGTCAAATTGATGCTACATTATAATAATGTCTAAGATCAGTGAGGTGGTGAGGATCTGTGGGTGTCACAGGATGTGCTCCTTTGGTCGCTGTAAGATAGTGACACATGTATTGACTTCATTTTTTAATTACCAAATTGTTTTGCTTTTCTACTTTAACACAGACACTTATTGGCCTCTAGGTAGTGAATGAGGACTGGTTATGTACACATGAGTTATTTTCCTGTCTCACCCGGTTGTAGAAGGGGTGCTGAGGGCCGGTCATCCCACTGAAGTAGGCACTGTGAGGGTGAGGAGGGGGCAGAGACCCGGCGAAGGAGCCCGCTGGAGAGCAGGCGGCAGAGTGCTGGCCATAACCTGAATGGGGGCGGGGCAGAGCTTCCTGCAGGGGCAGCGTGGGATAGGTCACTCCCCCGATGTGCATCTGCTCCCTGGCGGCACGCACATCTGAGGGAGGACAAGGGGGAAAAAAAGAGGAGAGAAGGAAGTATTTATCTGAGATGCTGATGATCATGTCTTGGCTATGACTATAAAGACCCTTCAGATCCACCCACACATCAATAATTTAGCTTTATTCCATCATCTCAAGAGAGTTTAGACTGTTGTGAATCCACAGGGAAAAAGACATATATCAACCAATCGGCGTGCAAGACAGAAATATTCTTGAGGCGTTGTAGAGAATACAACACGAACATTGTTCCTGAACATGTTCTCCTTAAATAGAAGACGATCAAACGATTGAATGCTGGAGAGAAAGCGAGCGCAGATGTTACGACGACAACAAACTTCAACTGTGAATTCTATTCTCACTTTGATTTCCATTCATCTGTTTGTTCACAAACCAGCAGGCGGTCTGATGTTATGTCTTTGCCGAATGATTTGCCAACCACGTGATGACTCTGGCACATGGAGGCCCTTGCTGTCCCTGACAAGTACATTCAGAAATGTAAACAAACAAAGCGGACCATGTGAACTCGTGGACACTATCGTCTAAGTACTCAGAGCCACAATTGTTCTCACATAAATCAATTTGACTTTGTGCGGAGTTGAGTAGGCGCTAGGAGAGGGAGCTTTGGTAAAACCTCCTAAATTAAAGTTAAAAAAACCCAGGGACAGAACAGAGAGTGGCTCTGTGTGGCTGGCAAGAAAGTAAGCACCAGAAAGAGAAGCAGGCACCAGAATGTCTCCTGGTTATACAAGTGGCTGCTGAATGACACGCTGAGCGAGACCCAATCCAGCCTGTGAACACAATGGGGGCCTTATGATGTGAGTCAGGCTCATGGGTGGGTATCACTGACAGCACTGCCCACTGGCTGGCCACAGGACACCGGGCACCAAGCACCGAGCGGTCACGGGACGACTGAGTAGGAGCGCTGGTCACCTTCCGCTCCACGGGAACACACGTGGAGGTGAAAACACCCACACAATTTTGAGCGCACAAACACATGTTCTGTGAATACATGTAAACAGTTGAACACTTTTAGGACAGGAGACTGGACGTCTGGTTGTAGAGCTTGGTCAGCTGCGCCTTCCATGACTCAGCTCAATAGAACAGACTTTGTGTGTGTGTGTGAGTGTTTCCTGTAGTCTCATAACGCCATGATGCAGCAGCTTCACACTCAACGTCATTGACACTCCTGTATGGGCTGAATGGACGCTGACGCACGGTAGCTTGAGTACAGTGGCGTACACTCCACTACTGATGCACTGTTACGTCCCTATAACTGTGACTTTTGAAAGCAGTTTGGAAATATTGTCCTGATCCCACAGTGCGGAAGTGAAAACCTGCTCAATTTGATTGTTTGGAAATGAAAAGCAAGCTGCAGGCTTCTGAGAGCCCATGCAGCGGGCGATTTTAGAGCGGACACTGCTGCAATGTTACGAGTAACGTCACTGCCAAATGAGCTGGCACTGAACTCAACGCAGAGGACAGATCTCTGTTTCTCCATGCTTTTGTATACCCAAGCCTTTTATGTACTTCAGACAAAACACTACAATAAACTTTGTTTTCACACACACACACACACACACACACACACACACACACACACACACACACACACACACACACACACACACACACACACACACACACACACACACACACACACACACACACACACACACACACACACACACACACACACACACACACACACACACACACACACACACACACACACACACAATATATTTATATTAAAATAGTTTTAATAAGCAGAGTTTTAATAAGCAGAGTTACGCCACTTATGTGACAGACAAAAGAGTATGTGACAGACAAGAATAGTCCATTCTAATGTCTAACACTTAATGTGGAGAAAGAGATGTCCTGTATGGGTTGATTGTGCGTTGATCTGTTCGTAATGCCTCGGGGTTCCGGTCGGCATGTAAACAAATGCATAATGCTGCGCTATACTGTGCGGCCTCACCCGGTTGCATAGCGACGCTTGTTGTTTAGGTGTCTTTTAATAAGCAGGTAGTCATATCATTAGCTAGATCTGATCGATATGGACATAAACGCGAGTAAAGTCTAATCTGACGGGAGAGGGAGATCAGCTGCTGCTGACGAGTCGACACGCAGCTCTGCATGATCACATGCAGCGGTGAGCGGAACAAAACACACTTCAGGTTAGAATATCACACGTAGCTATTTTAATTACCTCTCAAACTACCTGAACTAGTTATAGGTATGGTTAGTTTTACTGTCGGGTCACTCATTACTGATCCGCGAGTTGCATGAGATAATGACGGGCTGTCAGGAGAGGGAGAGAGCGCTCCGTTTATTATTCCTGTGTTATTGTAAGTTACTGTACACTTTTGAATAATGTAGTTAATCTACTATAATTAGTTTGTTTAATATCAAATCATATCAATTTGTTTTAAAGCTCAATAAATAACAAAGAAGACCTTCGACCGGCACTTTTCAAATTGTGTCCGGAAGATTTAAACTTTAACGGACATGTTGACCGGCGAAAAAATATTCTAACGGGAACTCTATTAATAAGATAGATTCCTAGTTTGCTGGGAATACAAATGATGTAACACATGCTGTGGCTTTTTAAACAAGGTTGTGTCTCAGGTTCCAAATTGACTGTTGTTTCTGAGGCTTTAAACCACGAGGTTGTTGTTGTTGTTGGGGAGATGGTTTACTTGTTGTATGGTTGTCACATCATAGCAACAAAATAACATCCATGACTAAGTTTAGTTGTAGAAGAAGGCCATGAGATGTAATTGAAAGTTTGGAGAAAAACAATAATTTGGAACATGTATTGACATGTTTTGTCAAACTGCTGTTTCCAAGGTCTAGAGAAAAATATATAAATATGCTGTGGTCTTCGCAGTGACCTGATGTCAACCACAGAAAAACATATTGAGACATGTAAGACAGCAGTCTCCAGGGGGGTGTACTACGAAGCAGGATTTTCGCTTAGCCGGCTAACTTCATGGAAAACTCCGGGTTTCCGGTCCTACGAAGCTGGTTCTCTTTTTAGCAGGATAGATCTCCATGGTAACTTAGGCTGTGCGGCTAACCAGGAGGGTATACTACGAAGCAGGATTTTCGCTTAGCCGGCTAACTTCAGAGAAAACTCGGGATTTCCGGTACTACGAAGCTGGTTCACTTTTTAGCAGGATAGATCTCCATGGTAACTTAGGCTGTGCGGCTAACCAGGAGGGTATACTACGAAGCAGGATTTTCGCTTAGCCGGCTAACTTCAGGGAAAACTCGGGGTTTCCGGTACTACGAAGCTGGTTCACTTTTTAGCGGGCTAGATCTCCATGGTGACTTATCCTGGAACCTAGTCTGTTCTCCGAAGCAGGATAGGTTCCAGGATAAGAGATCAACACAGTGAAAGCACTGCCTGCTGACCAATCAGAGCTCAGTGTACGGAGTTTAAAGCGATCAAGTCATATTACAGGAGAAAGGAAATACAGAAAAGCTGCCGTTGCAGGAAAGACGGCCGGCAAATATCACCGACTGTGTGAACGTGAACATTAATAGAATATCACCTCCCATCTTCAGAGCAATCTGACTATTATAACATTAGCGTAAAGAAAGCTTACTTAAATATCTGCCACAACATAAGTAACCGGATCAGAGTAACATTAAGTACAGTCCGCGGCACATCACATCATAATGTATCATATATTTCCTTATCTGAGTGAGCCGAGCCGTATCTGGCCGTGCAACACTCACAGTGTCACATACTGTATGCAGAAGTATTATTTTAAGCAACACATTAAGTTGACGAAACACTCGAGACAAATGTAATTAAAGTCAGATCCACTCGTGTCTTAGACGGAGCAGTCATATCATAACCTGTTAATGTACGCATTCAAACACTTTTTCTTTTACCAGCTGTATTCACCTTGCAGGTGCAGCTATGTGGCTTTTATCCTGGCTAAAGTGTTTAAGGCATGGATGTTTAAAGTTTAACTTCTTCATATGTGTCTAATTATATAGTTGACTTTTCATTCAGGAAGTATGACGCTGCGCTGTCAGTACGCTTGTCCATGTTTGTGATTGGTCGAATGCTCCAAATACCACCCCTTTCATGTGAACGCGCACCGAACTAGATAGGACACGGCTGGCTCGAGCGATCCACTTGATAACCCGCGTCGTAGTACCGTTTAGCGAGAGCGCGTATGTTTTGGAATAGGCCAACCGGCTAACTCAAACATATCCAGGTTAGGTTGAACCAGCTTCGTAGTATACCCCCCAGCTCCATCAAAACACCAGATGAGGGAATATCTTTAGACTTCTATACCAAGGTCCAACACCTTACTAAAACATTGTATCTTGGTTTTCCTCAAGGTTTTCACCCATGTGTTTAAATGCTAAGTGTGTATGAACCTGCTATGATCTCTCTGAGTTTGGGGTCCAGGTTGACGGTGCAGGGCAGGAACATCTCCACATCCTTGGCAGCGAGCACGGGGGTCCTGGAGGACAGGAAGACCTCAAAGCTGCGGATGTCTCCGTCGATCTCCAGCAGCGGCTCCACGTCCTTAGTGGTGGGGATGTTCTTGGAAATTCTTCAAAGAAAAAAAAGAGAGATGTTTATATTTAATTATGTACTGATGTCTTCTTAAATCTGCTCAATATAAAAATGACATAATATTCATCTGAATGATTTGGAGAACATGACTAATTGGTTGTTTTGACTTAGGATCTTCAAAGTAAGTATACATTGGAGATTATGAATTAAGACATGAAAGTTATGTGACTAAATTCTTAAACTATTCATGTGGAAAACCAACAAATATGACAGACAAAACAATAAGTTGTGCAGTGTTACTGGCATATGACACAAATATGTCAACATGTCAGTTTACACTCAATTCTGACTACAAGCTGAAAACATCACAGGCTGATAAAAAAAGAAAAAGAGGAAATAGCAAGCAGTACTGTTAAGATTGAACAGATATGCAACGGTCATCATCATCATGAGAGCAGAGAGATAACTGGATTTAGAGAAGGCAAGATAGTGAAAGGGGGATGTTTGAGGACAGATAGAGTGAGGGATGTTATCTTTTCTCAGCAGAGGAGGAAACCTGAGAAGATGACAATCAGGGTAATTTAGCAAGCAGCAGACGGAAGCGCGTCACGATGCGCTGCTACAGTTAACGTGATGTTTGTTATCACAGACCACAAGTAAACACCATGTTTGGAGATTGTTCCATCACTGTGTGAAATACTTTTTTCCGTTACACACTGTAGAAATAAACAACATTTTCAAATATAAATAAATGGCACTTTTTAGACTTAAGTGTTTAGTTTAGAATAATTAAATTGTTTTACAAACTCTGGCTTCATACGATATAAACTAAATCTGAAAAACTATTAGGTTTAGAGGTGGCAACAGCCTTTCTGAAAATATGAAGTTAGCACCTGCCTAAATGCTGGCTGTGGCAGGTAAACATTGTATGTCACCCGTCACCATTGCAAGTTTCCTTGCATTATGAAATATTATTTAAAAAAGCAATTCCTTACAAGAAGTAGTCCTCGAACAGAGTTAAATGATTTATTCCATATATTACCGTCTGGTACCAGTGACATGTGTTTAGTATTCTGAAACGTTCAGAAGTGGCAGACAAAAAGATTGATTGGCTGCAAGAAATGCTCAGTGACCTGCCAAAGCACAGGTGAGGAAAACAAAGTCATTTTAGACCCAGCTGAACATGAATACTGATGTGTTTGGGTGGGAAATTCAATTTGAGATGCACAAGGTTAAAGAAGATATCAGTTTGATCAAGGGCAGCGTAACATGTGGCCGAGGCTACAAGAAAAGCAAACACAACAACCCGGAGCAATCATTACATCTCGTTAATCCCATCATTCAGACATGAAAATATGAAACATGGAGTGACTTTTGACACTGGCCATTCATCACCTGAATGTGCCGCTCTTATCAGATGAATTGGGAGACTCCAGCACGGAGGAGACATTTTTCTCATCCCTGCCTCCATTTCTCAACCGACCCTTCATCCTTTTCTCAGTGGACCCTTTTCTCTCCCTGCATCCTACTTAACCTTCCCTCCTTCCAGTTCAACCCCAATTCACCCTCCTCCCCATACATCACACAGTCTGCGTGTTGCTGAAAACACAGACTGATGGGTTGGGTTTTTCCCGGGGCCTGATCTGTTTTTGACGCTGAGCACACAGGCTGGTCTTTCTGTGACTTGATTGGAAGATTAGTACCATCGCCGCAGCACGCAGGCGAAGTCAGCGTGAGGTCAGTATCTGGCCAGGGGTTCAACACAGCACGCTAATAATCTAAACAATCAAATACGCTAATCCAGTTAACAAAATGGCCGCCACAACTAATTTCATACAAGGTTTGCTGCATTGAGGCTTATAATGACTTCCCTTTTTAGGGGTTTTCCTATGCAGTCTTACAGCATATGAACAGGTAGGGGTCCAGTCCTCTGTTCAAGGACATTTTGACAGGACAGATGGCTGCTGATGGACACATCTGCGGCTACAGGGCTTGATTCTGTGACCTTGTGGCTAAAGGATGTCTCTGACCAAATGTACAAGTCTTGAAAGAAGTACAGCGATCGGGGTGTTCGAGAGAGGCGTTTTGGCATAAAAGAAGAATAACTGAGGCAAATCTATACCAATTGAAACATTGACATTAGCTGGCAATGAAGCAATTGAATATTGACACTAAATATATTTTTCCATTTATGCACCAATATTCTACCCCTCGAAAATCAGTTTCTATCCTCCTGCAGGGATCCACTTCCTGGCAGACCGGTCCAGGTGGGTTACCTAAAAGTCCATTGTCCCCCACCCAACTGCCAGTACAGACACACAAGGAAGAGAGAATAGGCTGAGAGCAGTAGGGAAACGGGCACAGCTGGGCTCCAGTGGACAAAGCCCTCTCAGTCTTTCTTCCATTAGAACCTTTAACAAGACCCAAGAGGTCAAGGAAGCTCCATGTTGGCACACAGATGAACCCCCTCTCATGTAACCTCTGCTGGGGAGGATGAGTGGGACTCTGAAGACACAGATGTTACCTGCATACGCACACACATAAACAGTAAGTAGTGAATGGCACCGGTGGTGATTCACACAACAAAAAAACAATTGTGTAATGTCGGCTGCATACACCTGGCCAGCAATGATAGGGAAATTCAAAGGCACCGATGAAGGGTGGAGTTTGTGCTTTTTTGCGCATGTGCATATAGCATCACATGTAGTGCGTGTGGGTGTTTGGTTCTTTTTCCCATGAACTGTATTAACCCGTATACAGACTGAGAGAAGCCTGCGCCTTTTCCCCATTTCCAGCTGGCTTACTGCTGTTTATTTGTGGGTCTGCAGACACAGACCAACAGGAGCCAGTGACTCACACATAGAAATACACACACGCAGAAATACACACACACACACACACACACACACACACACACACACACACACACACACACACACACACACACACACACACACACACACACACACACACACACACACACACACACACACACACACACACACACACACACACACACACACACACACACACACACACACACACACACACACACACACACACACACACACACACACACACACACACACACACACTTCTTCTTCTTGCTATATAGAGAGCACCCTCCAAAGAGTTTTGAGTCTTTTTATAGAACATTGAAAATGACTCAATGGTTTGGTTACTGTGCCAGAACTGAATAAGGACAATAAAAACTCAACTCAAACCTAATCTTATCTAGTTGCAGGGATCTCAGACACTTTTGGCTGAGTCAGATTCTTTATTAAATACATTTGTTTTAATCTTAATAGTTCAAGAACTTATCCATCTTGCTTTAATATAACCGTCATTTTCCTTTAAGAAATCCAACACGGCATACAAATAAATCCTTTATGTACATTTCCAAACATGATGCCATCCAAGAAGCTAGCTTCAATTGCACATATTTTGCTGACCCGGGTGTTTGCTCTGGCCTGCTGTTGTTGAACAAGCAGTAGCACAAACAGCTGCATCCTCCAAAGACAACCGGGAGTCGGTGAGAAGAACAAATTAAGCACATCCGTCACCGAGTCACACCCAGACAGATGGAAAGAAGTCTGCAGGAGAGGCTGATCAGACACAAAGTGGAGCTCACACTTAAACACTGGCCCTGTAAAATCATCGGTCAATATTAGAGGGCCTCAAACATCAAGAGATGATTGACCAGAAGAATTATAAAAAAGAAAAAAAGAAGGAGGAAACAGAAGGACTAAATTACAGATGAACTGACAGATGACACTCCATTAGAGCGCTCTTTAACATGCGTTGTTACAGAACAAACAGTGCCCATTAAATGACAGCAGCCGTTTGTCAATGAGGTTTAACCACTTCAAATGACATCCTTTGCATGACGAGTTGCTGGCATTAAGCTATTGACACAAATCACTTGACTTAGTCATTTTCACAGTGAACAGACGATACAGGCAAAATGAACAAAGCCATTCTTATCAGCAATCAGTTGCCAAATGACAAGATGGATGCTCGGGTTGGAGCGCCAAGGAAAACTGCCGTGCTACTTTCAAGCAGACCGAGGGCGAGTGAGATAAAGGCCGTCGGGCAGCCCGGCAGCCGTCCCTGCACAAAGGGGTCCATTGACAGGACCCGGCTTATAGCAGCAGCAGAGCAGGCGCTTAGGCCCAAGCACTCTCTGTGTGGCGTGGCCACTGGGAGCTTTCTGAGCTTATCCAAATGCTAATAGGTCCCAAAGCTGACTGGAGCATAGCCTTTCTTCTGCTCTCAACCTCCCACACGCTGCAGCTGACAGGAATGAGCAGAATTCAAGTCTCTATCCCCTCTATCCGCTATTTGGGTGCTGAAAGTATGACTGTGCCACTTGACTTTGCTTTACAGCTGGCCTCTGTGCTTATGGACGACATGCGCACACACACACACACACACACATACACACACACACACACACACACACACACACACACACACACACACACACACAACAAAGCGGTGGCCTTGCTGCCAAACATTTCCATAAAGGGGCCCAAAGACAGAGAGGGATGCCTGCGGAACAGACAAACGCCTGTGCACATTGTGTTTGAGAAGCTCAAGAGTTTCAATGTCAGACACTGTGTGACCAGTACAACAGTGTATGGGTGAAGAAGTTAACCAGGTCCGGGTCCGACACATTCCTCTCCTGGTCAGATGCGCTGGCACAGTGTCTGCCAAGCGTGTGGATGAACCCAGGGAGGCCTACTCTGGGAAAACAGTGGACAGGCGGGCTGGCGCGTGGACTCGTAGCATCAATGCTGAGAGAGGTTATTGTTACTGTAGAAGCTGCCAAAGCCTCCACCACCCCAAAGGCAAAGGGGGAGAGCAGAAATGTGTTTTCACTTTAAATGACGCCATGTTCTTTGTCTCCCTAAAATCCAGACGTATTTCCTTGATTTAAATGAAATGCTTCAAGTCATGTGGACACCCTCCGTCTCTGCTTGCCTCTCTGACTCTCTCTCTTGCTTTCTTGTCTTGGCAGTGCCAACCGACAACTTGTGGCAGCGTCTGCTTTCCATATACATTCGTGGCAAAGTAAAGCCAAATAATTGAAACTCTCGTGTACTAAGCTGGACCTGTGCATCCCAAAGCAAACCACAGAGACAAGCAGGCTAATGGGAAACACATCAGGCTGATAAAAAACGGAGCTGCTTTGGAGAGAGTGGCGTCTCTTTTGAGAAGGGCTCAGGACTCAGTGGTTCCCTAAAATGTTGATTAAACTCATGTGTACTGCAGAAACTCCTTGTTCCAGACCCCAAAAACCTTAACTGAATTCACTCACAGTAACTAAGGCCTCATTCTTGACAAATAGTAAAAAACGTAAACCTCAGCTTGTAGATTTATGCGTCAGAAGAGAGTTTGGAGAATCTTTGGGCCATGGTAAAGTTCGCTTATTGTGACACTAATTGCACCGCAGAGTTGATATCAGCCCATGTGGTTGTTTGATAGCTGTAATGGTCAGTTGATAGGCCGTATGGTGCAGAGTTAAGTGGGATAGACTGCAAAAGTGGAGACAAATGTGCTTTTCCGCAGCAGATAGGATCAGAATACATCTGGTTTAAATCTGTAATGGAAGTTAAAATATATATAGTGAATGATGAATCTGTCAAATAAAGCTTGGGATTCTCAGGATGAACCAGTAATCCTCTGATTAAATGTTCTGTGATGTTTGCATCAAAAATGAGATGAGAAAGATTGATAGGGAAATGTCATCAAATGCTTGTGCATGGGAGAGACAGAGCTATACAGAGAGAGTATGTGGTATGGATACACTTATTACCAAAGCTTTTCTCTAGTCAAATGTGTATCTTGTATTTAGCAACTCTGATTATTAAGAACTTCTTGAAGCACATTACTCGAGAGACCTGCGCAGACAAATGTGATAACTAAATCCTTGAGCTGTACAGTGGATGGTAGCATGATCACATGCCGAATGAAAAAGCGGCTTTAAAAAGAAAGATGGGGAAGAAAAGGACACTCCCAAAATACAGATAATTTGGTTTCCTTTCTTGGTCTTACCAGCTTGCTTAGTCAGTCTTTGCCATTTCAGTGGTTTTCAGTGGCACACACACACACACACACACACACACACACACACACACACACACACACACACACACACACACACACACACACACACACACACACACACACACACACACACACACACACACACACACACACACACACACACACACACACACACACACACACACACACACACACACACACACACACACACACACACACACACACACACACACACACACACACACACACACACACACGGGCCTGACCTCCATTGAGTCTTGAAGGGCCAGGATGTTAACTTCAGTTAGGGGTTGTGTTTGTGTGTACATACGTGTTTGTGTGTACATACGTGTGTGTGTGTGTGTGTGTGTGTGTGTGTGTGTGTGTGTGTGTGTGTGTGTGTGTGTGTGTGTGTGTGTGTGTGTGTGTGTGTGTGTGTAACTATCAAGTGTGCCCGTGGCTCCTGTGGCGGCTGAGTGGCAAATCTCGTTGTCCACTTAAAGGTCAGCGCTGACCCCTTTGCAACCCTTCGCTGCTATTTATATTCAGCCCCCCACCTTCCAGCAGTTCCGGCACAAAGAGAAAGCAGAGCAGGAGAGAGATCGGCGATAATGCTCGACACCACAGAAATACCAGAGGTTCAGGCAGATATCTTCTTCTCAGCCCTCCTGTCCTTTCCTTCCCTCTCAGTGTGACATTTAATTGTTGTCACTGATGGACGTCTCTATGACTAAAGAGCAGAGGGCAGTCAGAGGTGTAGTAGAGTCAGAGGTGTGGAAGAGGCATTTGAAATGATTCTTTATGCTTTGCACAAGAAATGGAACAGAGCACTTCTCTTGTTTCAGACCAATTAGACTAATCCTTCAACCTCGGCTTACAGGCAGAAATGAAAAGGGCTTTGAGGATTTTCTAACAAAGAATGCGGCATGACGTTCTTTCCATCGTCACGTGGTAGCCTTTGAACACACAAACATGCATGCACAACCAAAAAAACTCACCTTTCCCATGCAAACAAACACCTCCTCCTTCGTCACCTGTACATACTTGGCTGTGGCTGTTTTATGCGTTTGTGGTGGTGGAGCTGGCTATGGCTGATTTTAATCTGAGGGATGGAGGAATGACAATGCAAGCCGGGACGACACACAAAACACTGGAATGGAATGAGCATAGGACCAGCTTCACTGAATAAACAGCCGTGTGGGGCCCAGGGGACAGGAGCAGGAATCTGTGTGTGTGTCCACCACCTGGGCTATCTCACTTGGTGCAGCAGCATCACCTGCAGCACTGAATACACCTGAGACCCCAACACCCCCATGGCAAACTCGTCTAGCAGTAATCCTGCTGGTATCTGGTCTGATCCTCTGCAGTATTCACACACTTTCATTCTTTTACCTCTTTTTACCTCCAGAGACTGAAATCTCTTTTCTCTCTCCCTCTCTTAATGCCCTTTCTTATCTAATGCCAACTCTCTCCGTTTTCCCATCTTTATCTCACACCTACCATACTTTCTTTTTTTGTCTCTGTCTTTATCTATCCACTTGCCAGTCAGGGGGTCTGTCTGCACACTGGTGTGTAGAATCAATGCCGCTGTCCTATCAGTGATCGAGGCAGAAGAACTCTATTGAGACGTAGGCGGATTCACAGCAGCCTGTATGAATTCATACACGTTTTCAGGCCTCTTGGCATTGCAATGAGCTACGGCATTACCAGTTCTACCCCGTCTCTCACTGAAACACCTCTTGGAGGGATTTAACAGGGGGACAATGGGTTCCCTTAGAAGGGGATATTGGGAAAGGAGGGGGGATTCATTTTGTAGCATTTCTTTTGCATCTAGATGACAGAAATTGTCACAAATACGACGGTACTTAACACGAACAATAGGCCACGTTGCAAAGAATAAAGATTTTCCAATTGAGGGCAGAAGGAGTTCAAAAGTATTCATCATGAAAAAAGAATGGGATTCAGCCTATTATTCTCAGACGGCCAGATATTTAAGAGCTTATTAAAGGAATCCACACAAAGGGAATCACCCGCATGAGCTTTGGAACTGCACTTTATTCCAGCACATAATTGCGACCAAATTACAATAATTGTGCCAATTAAAGTAATCCTGGATGAAGAGAGTGTCATCTTAATGTTTTAGTACTCGGGATAAGAGTCTCTCTAATTAAGACTGAATTGCCAGGCTTAGTATTTATTCAGAGTGTTATAAGTGTACAAAAAAAAAAAGTTTTCAAGTGTCCAAGAAGTGCCTGGCTATAGTCACGTCGATCAGAGGGGGGACTTTGTTCCGCAAATGCAGGGTAAAAAAAAAAAAACACACAAGAGAAAGATTATAGATTCCCATGAACATCCCTTTTAAACACTAGAATTTTGCCTGACAAAAATGCGCTGAGTGTGTGTGTGTGTGTGTGTGTGTGTGTGTGTGTGTGTGTGTGTGTGTGTGTGTGTGTGTGTGTGTGTGTGTGTGTTCGTAAGCGTGTTTGTTGAATGCAGCCTGCATCTCAGGTCTGATTAATTACACTGATTCTCAGAGGAGTTGGGGGTGACATATGCTCTTGCACTGGTGTGAGATCTAGGTAGGTATGTGTGTGTGTGTGTGTGTGTGTGTGTGTGTGTGTGTGTGTGTGTGTGTGTGTGTGTGTGTGTGTGTGTGTGTGTGTGTGTGTGTGTGTGTGTGTGTGTGTGTGTGTGTGTGCGTGCGTTTGCATGTGTGTGTGTGTGTTTACCATACACACCAGCTTTATGTGTAATCTGAGGTGTGTGCATGCATATGTTCAATCGCAAATGCAGTTTGTAGTGGCAAATAGTGTTTGTACACGAGCTTGTTTCAGTTAGAGCGTGAATGCATGTTTCCACAGTCTGTGCATGCGTGTGTGTAAGTGTGTCTATAGGCAATAGTTGGTGTTGGTGTGTATGTGTGTGTGGGTGTGTGTAATGAACAGAGGATTCAGGTGCAGCGCCAGAAACACACTCCTGAGTGCGGCGGGGGCATCCTGGCACAGACAGGGCACCAGATGTCAGAGCAGTGCAGGAACCTGCTCAGTGGACCAGTGACACTTTTTTTTCCTCGTGCTGAAAACGGGATCTGGGCATCCAAGAATAAACTCTCTGAGGGGCCCGCCCCCATACATCATTAGGTCCAAATATGTTAACCCCTCAACCGAAACACAGAACTATTTCACTTTCAAATAAATAATCACTGTCAAAACAAATGTAAAACTAATAATGAAAGTAATTGCCTGACACTGTTGCCTAAAGAGAGCTTTTAGCATTCTTCTTTAACACTAGAACCGCCAGAGGTCGCTGTATACCTAAAACTGCCAACGGGTAAAATGTACCCGCTATAGATTTTCAAGGTACAATGTTATTTTATTTATCATACAGAACAGTGAGTTTTGATCGCACAGGGATGAAACTTATACCAATAGAATCTGTGGACTCTCAGCTTTTCATATGATATATGTTGTGCAGATAGCATAAAGTTTAAAATATCGCTAAGAGTGCTGATTTAAACGCTTGGTGTTAGACCATTCCGAGTGTCCATCTTTCTTCAACCGGCACGTAACCTGCACACATGCATTACGTCCTCAACGTGAGCTCAGTCATCCAAGATCTTGTATTCTCCAAGATGTTACACTATCTATAGCTATCTATCTATCTATCTGTCTATCTCTCTCTCTCTCTCTCTCTATCCATCTATCAATATATCTATATCTATCTATCTATCTCTCTCAATATATAAGGAACTGCAGTAGACAAAAGGCGTTGCTATAGCAACACGTCATGTTTACACTGCATTTTCTATGAGGTAAATATTACCCGCTGGCGGATATAGGTATAAATGGCATTTTTTTTGGCGATTTTTTCAATCTGACTTCATATTGACAATTGTTAACAACAGAGGGTGCTACATAACACACTTTCAGGAAAAGTCACGGACTGGGAGACTTTAATATGTTATTGAACAAAAGTTACATACAATCAAAAAACAGCTCCGGGTAAAATGTACCCGTTGGCGGTTCTAGTGTTAAGGAATACAGGAATTACAGAGACACAGGGAGCTGATTATGACCCCTAAACTTGAATAAACTTATATATCCATGCTACACTGAAGGGCTGCTCGATTATGGCAAAAGTCATAATCTCGATTATTTTGGTCGATAATTTATGTCACGATTATTAAAAACGATTATCCATTTACTTTGAAAACATCCATTTATTGAATAAATAAAATGTGAACAGTATGTTTTTAACAGTTGATTACCCTGAACTTTAAGTATCATTCAACTGAAAAACCAATAAAATAAATTATTAAAAATTTAAAAATTTAAATAAAATAAAAATAAATACCGTAATCGTTTTACTTCGATTATGTTGTTTTCATAATCGTTGCAAGCTAAAATCGTAATTGCGATTAAAATACGATGAATTGAGCAGCCCTACTTCACTGTGGGATTGATGTTAGAGCTTTCACTCCTATGTCAGGGCTTTAACCTACTGAAAGCTTTCCGAAGGCCAAACATCAATACTGTTATATTTTTTCATAAATAAGATATATCTGTGTTTTGGTTGTCTGCCAATATGTAGCTCCATATATTTCTTAAAAGTGTTCAAATCAAAAGGGATAAGGTCAGAAAGAACCTGTACTTGCTCAGTCACTTGGAATCCCTCTACTAACAGTTTTTCTGTAATGTAATGACTCTAAACAACAACAAGAAAATAAACATACAAAAGCCCATCAACGGTCTCTGGAAATAGCAAAACTGCTTCGATGCAATAACCATGAAGCAGGAGAGAGCTAGGTTAGCGATAGTCGTTAAGTCTCTAATGGCAGCTAAAACAAGGAACAACTGGCTCCTGAGAACAAACTAGGATACTGACAAGGAATAAATGATACAGCTGAAAATGATAGTCACAAGGCTGCAGGCTCTAAATTCAATTAGCCCGTGCTGGAAAAACAGCATTGGAAACACGGATTTGGGGCAGTTAATTTGACAGCTACAAATGAAAGGATCGGTCCAAAACACTTCTCGTTTTTCGTTTTCCGCTTCAGTCAGTGTACTGGGCAGGCCACGGCGATGGCTCACTGCTCGAGGGGGGATTTGGAGTTTACTCAACGTAAATAGAGAGACCAACATTTTAGCTGCAATTCGTGTGTGTGTTTGATTGCTTTGAACTAATATCTCCTACACACAGTGGCATCTTTGTTGTTTCCCCCCCTGCTACCTTGCTTTAGTCCCGGCAGCCACCGGTCTTACCATTAATGATAGAAATCGCTGAGGTTATTAACTGATTACACATTCTCCATCAGATTAGGAAGGCTGTACTGGCCCACTCCCGCTACGGGAATTAGCGCTACACATTTCTCTTCACGCCGTGTCCTACAATGACACTTCACAGCCCTTCATGGCACTTGTTATTGCCAGGCAAGTTGCTAAAAACAGCTCTTAGCCGTTTTGAAAGCGAGTGTTTGTGTGAGATATGAGGCAAAGGTGGGCGGGTGGATTTCTATTTTTTCTCTCTTTTCTAGGAGTTCAGGTACATGCCATAGAGTAGCTGTCATCCCTGAGAGGCACTCTATATGTAACTCATGCAATGTTCCCTGTTGGTTTTGTAGTGGATGGCTCAATTTTGTTTTAATTTAGAAGGGTATAAAACTGAGCCAACTTCAAAAGACCTCAGGCAAGGATCAAACCTATATTTAAACCTTATCTTTTAACAGATGTAGCTGTAGAAGGCAATTATTTTGAAGATTTCTCCAGACTATGACTTAAGAAAGTGTAATATTTCTGATTCTCTATGTACTCAGCCATAGCAAGCCTTACAAAGAGGAGAGGAAGAGCATGCAGCTATGTGACTGAGATGCAGGGCGACAGTTGACCTATAAGGGGCTTACTCACCCCCACGTTCACTTCACCACTAATATATTCACTTAGTAACGCTCAGGGGATGTGTTGTTCCCCTGTGTAAAAATGGCTGAGCACAATAACTCGTTTCTATGAATGCATGTGAAACACAAACATGACCACACATTAGGGGCTTAACTGCGCTGGTAACGGAATTAAACCAAAAGGATGCTAAGTATACTATACAGGAAGTAACATGTGATATGTGCGAGTGTGCTCATGTGGTGTTCATGTAAAAAAAGGAAAGCAAGAAAAAGAAGATATCCATTTCTGAAGCAGACACACAGTGGGGCTTGAGTTTGTGAGAGGCCAGTAAAGGGCCTATCGACTGCTGAGGGAAAAAGACAGAATAATAAAAGGGACTTAAGAGCCTCAGATCATAAGGAAGGGGAAGAAAAGAGAAGAGAGACGGAAAAAGATACACAGACAGAGGCCTGAGTCTTATCAGCAGAAGATTAGTGCAAGAGATAAGGCCTCTAGGCTAGGCGTTGTGTTTAGCCTGTTTGAGGCTTCCTGTCATCATCATTAAGGCTGCTCCTCCGACGGCCACTACAGTACAGAGCAGCCATTTGGAAAGACAGCCAGTGAGGAGGAAGATGAAGAAAGACAGGGCCGTTGGTCAACAACAAGACGATGGCTTTATTAAGGCTAATGAGCGGTGTAAGCACAATCCAGTGATGTGGGGAAGGAGGCGCTCAAATCCAGGCAAGATGCAGAAACACAGCAGCATTTGATGGCTATTCCAGTGTATAATTATATATCTGAGTCGGATTTTCCAGAATATTTGTGGTAAAAAGTGTGCACAACTCCTTAAGGATGTCCACTATAATGAAACATCATAAAGATAAACAGAGAAGTGCATTTTTACCGCATAAATGAACATTTGTAGAGGGCATATATCATCATATTCAGCTAAAATAATCGAAACCGCTAACTGAAATGCTTCTCCTCGAATACCTTGTAGTCTGTCCTCCCCTCATACTTGACATGTCCCCTGTAACATCAAAGAAATGGAAGGTAATTCCTATTGTCCTCTGAAAAGCAAACCTACTCTAATGAGGCTGTGGAGATGGGGGAGGGAGGGATGTCTGCTGAATCTAGCTGGCTGACTGGCTGACAGTAACTGTCTGTGACGCTTCCCTGCCGCAGGAGTCATAGGCACTAGTGTATTGTGACAGAGTGCAACCTTTAAAGGCCATCGACTGATACACAGCAGCACCCAAACCCAGCGACTCGGCCCGTGTCGGCCTCCTCCTCCTGTCTGCGGTTAGCATGCTGAAAAGCATCCGTGACCACACACACACATACAAAGGCATGAACAGTCGTACTGAATACACACACAAACGCAATACTTTCCTTCACTGCTCAAACAAACATGCCTGAGCATTGTCTTTCTTTTGTCCAATTTTAAGGAAAAGTGTCCCTGGATTAGTCCAGAGAAGACCAGGCTGTATTACAGTCATCTATTTGACTTGTGCATTATGATCAATTACAAAATCTGTCTGTCAGTTGCTAATTACTGTTGCACTCAAAGCTATTCTCAGGGACAGTGCACTAATGTTGCTAACAGTGAAAACCAAATCCTCTACTGCCACCTCCTGGTAAGAGTTAGTTATATCAGTATTTCAAAGAAAAAACATAAAGAAATGGGAGTATTTATTGAATGCAAAACTTAAATTCTGTTCAGGATATTCTCGTAAAAAAAAAGAGGTCAGGACACAGAAACCACAGGCGTATAGTTTACCAACAACACCGGGTCCTTAAACTAAGAAAGGTCACCTAAGTGTGCTAGAGTCTTCACCCAAGATAAGTTAGAAAAGAAAGAAAGCATGTACAGCTTGTGGAACAGATTAGTAGCTAAAGAGATGGGGGTGTTGTCTGTCTATGCGTGTGTGCGTGTGCGTGTGCGTGTGCGTGTGTGTGTGTGTGTGTGTGTGTGTGTGTGTGTACCTCTCATAGATGGTCTTGAGAGCAGTGTGGTCGGACACTCCCTCACTCTCTTCCAGAAACAGGATGATCCATGACGTTCTGTAAGGCCACTCCTCGGTCAGGTTGATCCAAGAGGCCAGCCGGTCCCAGTTGAAGATGATCTGATTGGCCCTCAAAAGACGACCTATAACAAAGGTGAGGAGGATTAGTGGCCTAAGAAGTCGCCGGTCTAATCTGTCTGAGAAAACAAAGGTCATCTCAGAAACCTATGAGCTAAGTTTTCATTAAAATGCCCTCCGTAACATAATATTGACCTCTAGCGGTCTAGTATTAAATTCCATCAGTGTGTTTAGGTTTTTTCCCTCCTCCATCCTCAGTGTTTCTTCCCTATGGCTAAATCTGACAATCATCTTGAATTTAAGAGTTTATTTAGGGTTGTTGTTGTTGTTGTTGTTGTTTTGTTAATATAACGAAATGATGGTGGCTCTTAAGCAGAATATTGTTGCTTCTTTACCTGTAATGGAGACTATGTTGAGCAGCCTCCTCATGGTCTGTGGGCTGATGTCGCTGAACCAGTCCTCAGTCACCAGCAGCTTGGTCAGGTCGAAGGACATCTGTCTCGTGACGGTCCTCTGCATCTGCCGACGCCTGTATGTGTCCTATACACACAGAGAGCCTAAATTAGCTTAAGATTGGACATTTTCGATTTGTACCATTTTCTAGATGGCTTGGACACTATGCGTCTTTATGACTATGATTATATGTGGTGTTTTAATGCAGCTTTAATGTATCAGAATGGTATTTTTATTCAAACTTTATGAAAGAAAGTGGTGTATTAAATATAGCAGTTTACCAGTGGCGAAGAAGAACTCTCTTACAGTCACAGAAATAAAACAAACACAACCAAAGCATGCTAAACAAAAGCATGAACAGACCCTAGCACACGTTTTGATACTTTTGCGTCATCGCTGCGAGCTTTACAACGTGAGACAGGAGCGCTGGCATTTCAGGCTCGAGGGTCATCTCGGTTCATGTCACTGTAAAACCTTAAGCTTCACTAGATTGAGAAAGAAATGTAGATGAAGGTGGATAGCCGGCCTCATGTTGTCATATCCATGTTGATCTATATTTACGTTATGCAACCCAATTATATATTTCTGGGCTATTTTATTCATTCAACATTTTATCAATGGTTTACAAGCAGTTTCGGAATGTAAAGATAATCCAGCAAACATTTTTTATTTAATAGTTTAACTTTAAAAACATCAGCTTCTTCTGTCTTCCCCACTACATCATCCATCTTTTAATGAGCAAAACATACCAATCCCTATGACTACAAATGCAAATCAAAGAGCCACTGTCCGAAGCTGAACAGTCATGACACACAGGCGAGCTGTTGACACAGATCTAGCAGAGAACATCTGTGATGATATCAGACAGCTGCTGTGGTCATGAGCCAAGGCGAGGCTTTTGGTTGACTTTGAAGTCATAATGCCAGTCTCATGACCTCTTTCTATAGTGAGACGAGGCATATGGCCCCCACTCAGTCACAACTGAAAAGGTCCAGCATACAGACAGTGCTGTGTGGATGACTGTCCAATATGTATTGATTTTGACTTTAGATTTACAGCTTCATTGGTTCGGATGATTGTGTCTGTATTTACTTACTCTCACTGGTGCTTTTCTACTTGCTGATACACTTTTCTGTGAACCATTGTCATACATTGAGAGGGTGGTGGATTTATTAGAGTTATTTTCCTTATAAAAAAGGACTTTATTCATTCCCAAAAAATGGAAAGAAGATGGTAGAGATACTCCTAATGTTATCCGCGACTTGAGAAGACACATGAAAATGAAGAGCCACTAATTAATTTCCCCCTCCTGCCCTCATTTTAATCTCCACTTGTAGACAGAGGGCCCTCCTGCCAAGAGCTAGCTAGTGGCAGAGGGCAAATAAAAAGAGAATGCCTCCCCATAATAGAAGGGCCAACACCAATAATTGAGGGTACTAGATAAACCCGAGGTACAAACAAATGTCAAACCAACAAACAAGAGGAGGAGGCGGGAAGGAGGGAGGGGTAGAGGGAAGGTCTCGCAGGGGGGAGGAAGGCATCAGCGACAGCAGCAGAGTCACTTAGCCTCCTGCCAGCAGTCCTGGTGCCAGTGTTTTGTCACAGGGACCCACTGCTGCTAGGTCTTGTCATTAGGCTGTGGCAACGCAGCAGGAAGGATAAACAGTCATTACATCAATTACACCAGGAACCTTGGCCGCACACCGAGCACCTCTCTCTTCGTCTCTGTGTGTCTCCTTCTGTCCTCTGGCCTCCGCACTGCCTGCCAACACAACGTCTGTACTGCACCACCGCCTCCCCCCCCCACTGCAGGGAGGAGGCCGGAAAAAAAAAGAGAGAGCAAGGGGGGGGGGGGCTTCCAAGGCAGCATCTCTAATCCCAATCCCATGTTTTCTCTTCTCGTTGCAGCGCATTAACTGCTTTTTAATTTTGTTTGATTAATGTCAAGGCATCAATCATTCATTTCCAGCGCTATGGTATTTCCAGATAAAATGAGCGTTGTGGGAATATTAAGTGTGGTGGGAAAACTAATTTATTTTACCTCGTTCATCTGTCTCTGCTTTCATTTGGTTTCAAAAGCTTTTTCTGCGATTTCTTATTATTGTTGGCTTGGTTGTCATTGGTAACGATGGGGTGTGCACCCTTTCTATTTAAAATGACAAGTAGAAAAGCAGTGCTTGATATATTGGTCTTTCCATATCTCATTTGGATATATTATAATCCTACTTTCTATTATTGCCTGTCTATTATTAATGCCATTGTTACAATCTATGACACATCCCCAGCCATTAGGCAAGGGGGGGTTTCTCTTCAAAATGCTTCTCCCATAGTCTTTATTGTGTGCCATTGTTCTTCACGGTATTCTTTAGATCTTGGGCCGGGTTGGGAACATTGATGTGGAAATGTAAACCCCAACAAAACATCGTATGTGATATTGGTTTACACAAATAATCTTGACTTGAATAGCGGTTACCCTGCGGTTGAGGGCGTTCTTGCTGCCAAACTTGGCCTGGTCCATGCTGGTCTGAGACATCTTCCTGTCCAAGTCTTCATGCCATCCTGATCAGAGAGAGAGAGAAAGAGAAACATAGAGATTCACATCTCACCAATGCTTGCATGCGGAAATAAAAATGTACCTCTCAAATAAAATAGAATAATATATTTTCCCATTCTGTCAATTCATGCCTAAAATGGCCATAAACTGAAAGCAATCCTTTAAACATGTTCACAATGAAATATCTTGAATTATAATAAAAAGAGAAGAAGATTTCAAATAAAGAAATAATGACTATAGGTTGGGGAAAGAATAACTAATATGTTTTTGAGCTACCTAATCTCTAAACCTTACCCAACCTTGGTATTGTATTTGACTGACCATTGTTATGTTGTTTAGAAAAAAAGGGTGATATAAATGAATCCAAACAGTACAATAAATGTTCAATTAGCCGTTATACTTTACCCTCAGCAGGAAGTGGCTCTCCGTTGACGGGGGCAGCGGTGCAGAGCTTTTTGGCCGTGCTGAGGCCTCTGCTGTTGAGGAATACTGGCAGGTGGACGATGTTCCTCATGTAGTCGTGTCCGTTGATGTTGGAGTCTCTCAGCACACTGTTGAGGTTTTGGTTGATAGCTTTGATGATGATATGGGGGTCACTGGCAAAAACGGAAATAAAAGGCCCTTTGGAGAAGAGTACTCTGACCTGGAATAAGAAAGAAACCATAATTTAATTTAGTGTGTAAAACTAACTTCTTTTTTTTAATTCAATTAAATTGTTTTTTCAACCATGTGTGAACTATTTGTAATGAAAAACAGCTTCGCTGATTTGCTGAATTTTTTGCAAAGCCCACTTTGTTTTCAAAACTGGGCGGTTTACAATCACATCAATTGTCAAAAACACGACAGCTAGAGGCAAGAGTCGGCCGTAGCCCTTAAACTGAATTGACTCCTGTGAGAACTGACTGTCCTCAGCACATGGTGTTAGGGGATTTCCACTCTGCTAACTAAGGGACATTGTCCAAGTGTCACAGGACATCGATTTGTGCTACAAGCATACATGGTTCGTTAACCACTGGCCAACACGCTCTTCCTCGCCCCGCATGATGAGCCCCTGTCCCTGCAGCAGCTGTCAGCTCCAGCAACTGAGGCGCCATCACATGATCTGCATCTTAAGGCACGTCATCATGTAGGAAAAGTATAAAAAGTGAAGAAAATAAAAGTATAACCTACAAAAAATAAACGTCCCAGTGTTTGAATATCTGATGGTGACTTGGTGGTGGTTGCGGATATGAGAAGATTACATTAGCACACAGGAGGTTGCCATCTTCACTGGGATTTCTTTATCGAATAATAACATTTGGCTGCAGAAAATGTTATTACAGCAGCTGGAAGGAAGAAAGTAAAGCTGGAGGCGAGCTGAGCCAGCTGCTAACACCTGGGTGGCTGCACAGTGCTGAAAGACCCTGTGTAAGTGAAGGCCACATGGCAGCAGCTCCACAACAGTCAGTTGTTTGAAATGTGCTTGATTGATTGATGTTGATAAGCGTACGTGATTCATATAACCGTATTATAAAAGAGGAACTTATTATTTAGGTAGTGTGTCAATATAGAGTGTGTTTTTTCAAGCAGAAAAGTGCTGGCAGGGCACATGGGAGAGCTTCGTCACAGCTTCTATCAAAAAAACACTGGCAGCATGTAATATCTTGATTTATTTTCACTCAAACCATCATTGTATGATAGACCAGTATATATACTTCCTTAAATCTATTTTGGCTTCTTGCTATTGTTTGACTTGTTTTCTTTTTTTAACCATGAGCACCAACCAGAGGATGTTTGCCCTTATACTATGAATTGTCACCGCTCAATCCTACAGCCATAGAGCTGTCTGACATATAAATCTACAGATAGACAAACACAGCCAAAACAAGCCTACTTTCTACATGCTACATTAATGTCACCAGAGTTTTTCCAAATGTCCCGAGTTTTTTACTGAAGACAAATCAATCGAAGTAAGCAGCCAAATAAGCTCTCTCCTCATAAGGAAGATAGGTGGACATTCAGCATTAGGGGTGCAACAACTAATCGACTTAATCCATTAAAATCGAAGACCAAATTATTTGCCAACTAATTCAGTCGTCGATTCGTTGGTGACGTCATCACGTGTGTTTTACGCGCCGTTAAGCTCCAACGTTATTGGTCTTTTTATCGGTACTGGAGACATTTAAAAAAGATATGTCATGTATTATTACTATAAAAACATTATATCGCAGTCTTAGTGTCGCCAACTCATTTCTAACATGCAAAAAGACAAACAAATGCGTCTATGATGTATTTTCGATCAGACGAGGGTTGCGTTCGGATAGTCCATTTAGCTTTGGAACCTTCCTAACCGAGTGAAATGACCTGGAAGTCCCTCAGTGGCAGCCATGATAAGTGCCGTTCGAATTCTCTAGAAGGATAGGAAAGGAGGTTTCAAACTTCCTTTATAACCTCCTTTAGCTTAGGAACCACTGGACCTCCCTAACTGAAAGGAGAGGAGAAAATGCTGCCCCACAATGCCTTGCAGCCGCAGCATTTGACGTCACTAAACAGTCGGCCGTTCACGGACACAAACGATTATGACGGAGAAATTATATCAAGAAAGTTACGGTGCTTATTAAGCATTTTAAAACGTATGTGGTAAGTTGCCAAAGTGCTTTGTTTTGAACGTTCATCAGTATTATAATCAAAAAGAGAAATATGAACGTTAGTTTTTACTGAAATGATCAAATAAAGTCAACATTTCACTGAGCTGTGTGGGGTTTGTTCAACTTTTAAAAGATGTTTGAATGGTGATATACACAGTGATAGATGTTAAGGACTAACGTTTATATTTATGTATATTTATTTTAAGATCTTTTCATGCAATCATACGTATTGGGATCATTTGTATTAATGTGGACCGGAGGGAGAGAGTGACGAGCATAAGTTTCACTTTTTTATTTCAATTCCAAATTTGTTCATGAAGAATATGTTTCTCTGTTGTTCATAAAGCATAAAGCAACAGCATCAGAGCACGGTGCAGAGTCTCTAGATGAGTCCATCGTTCTTATTATACATCCATGTTGTAGTCCGCTGTGTAGAAAACTGTAGTTTCCATAGTTTCCCCACAGCAGCCGACGCACATTTATGACGTCCGCTGGTGAATTCTCCTATCCACTATCCCTTAACCCCGTGACGTTTCACTCAGAGGTCAAGGAATAGGAGATAGGGTTAGAACTTAGCTGATTTTTAAACTATCCAAACGCAACCGAGATCTCTCTCTCCCCCGTCTGTGTGAGGGGGCGGGGCAGTTTACACACACGCAGCTGCTACATGCAGCAACACACTGCGGAGATGGCGGAGAGAACGCGCTCCGAGGTGTGGTTCAACTTTACCCGTCTCGAGGTGGACAATGCTCGTTGCCAAAAGTGCAATAAGAGTTTAGAATGTAAGGGCGGTAACACGAGCAATTTGTCTAAACATTTAGCAAAAGTGCTCCACATCCAGACGGAGGAATGCACCGGGTTTGACTGTCTTTCTAGCAGCTCTGTAGCCCCATCCACGAGTAACGTTTCCACGTCAGGTATTATGTATGCTAGCAGCAACACACGGAGTTGACTCAATTATACAAACATGGGTTAATGATTAGAGGTAACCGAGTTATTTATTTTGTTAAAGTTTCAGATATTCTGTTTACAGTTCTGTTATCACATTATTTAGTACGATTAGTTAAAACCCTGTTGTTTCTTTTGATGTGAAATATTATTTATTTAATTTAAATAAAAAGCAATGTTCATTTTGTTCAAAATGTGTTTAGTTAATTTAATAATATATGTATTTTTGAATCAAGTATTCATCTGTATTGTTTTCATTGTTAGTTTCCACATGCCTAAAACAACCTCAAGCTACGGTAAATCTAAAAGTTGATGGCTAAATAACAGCGTTTGAGAAATTGTGCAAGGCATACAGTAATAGTCCGAATAGTCGATTAATTGTTTCATTAATCGATAGATTAATCGATTATCAAATTAGTCGTTAGTTGCAGCCCTATTCAGCATAATTCCCAACCACAGAAACATGTGGTCACACCCACCGTGTCCAGCATCTGCAGAACTTTGTCCTGCTCACAGGCGTCCAGTCCGTCGATGATGACGGCCATGCGTGTCTGGTTCTGGGTAAAGCCATCAATGGTTTTGGCCATTTTTGACATTAGTT
This sequence comes from Notothenia rossii, assembly GCF_949606895.1. NCBI lineage: Eukaryota > Metazoa > Chordata > Actinopteri > Perciformes > Nototheniidae > Notothenia > Notothenia rossii. Next base: position 70,778,453 of record NC_136905.1, on the reverse strand, counting down.
CCACTTCATGCTTCAGAACCTAATGTGAGACAGATGGAATAAAAACAATGTCTCAAAACAAGGAAAAGAAACATTGATTGGAATAGTGACTACAGCTTGATAACTATATAAAATAATGGAATGCCCATTCAGTCATGACAACAGGATGTAGAAGAATTTGCTCCTTGATTGGGTGAAATGAATATATGGTTTATTCGCCTACCTTCATAAACCCTTCACTCTTGAGTTTATTTAAGTTGTTGGCAGCACTGTGCAGACGTTTCCTCTGGGAGTTGAGGACAGAGTCAGCCACCTGCCACCAGGTCCTGAAGTTCAGCAGTAAGGCCAGACCCACCACACTGGCCATGGCTATCAGCACTGCATTTACTGTGAAGTTATTAGGGTCCACCTGGGGAAAAAAGCATTGACATAAATGTGTTGCTGATGTCCTGTGACCAAGATGTTTGAGACGTGCAATAATCTTTAACCAACCTTAAAGATGGCCAACAGAGCCACACCAGTGATCAGGCATCCCAGTGTCAAGACAAACAGCACGAAGGAGGGAACGCAGCATGTTTTTTTCCACTTCTTACCTGGGGTGCCAGAGGAAAGAAGAGGATAATATGTTAGGGGTGCGTTTAGATGATAAAAACAATCAGAAAATACATTTTCTATGTAGATTGAACAAAAACAACCTTCAGATATTAAGATCATTTGAGAAAGGACGTGTAAAATAGAGAAAAGACTGCCTAAACTATTCATTTGAAGCAGTGCCTACAAGAGTTTCATATTGCTTTGAAAAGAGAATGTCTTTTCTCATTCTCATGGTGCAGTAATTCAAAAGAAATTTAAATACTACATTTAAAAAAACAAAACTGATTAAGGCGACCAGGTTTACTGTCTTTTTAAAAAGGGCATATATTTCACTTCAAAATCTGTACACCAAACATGCATATTTTAGTTCATGTCAGCGGTTGACTGGTTAATGCAAGCTCATAATTGCCAATGTAATGAATGTAAATGTAATTTGTGATCTCAATGACAGTCTGACTGTAACTTTGTGTGCTGGTTGAAATGTCAAAACATAACTAGATCTAAAGATGGCGACATCACCTTGGATCTCATCTTTCTTGAAAACCCTGAAGAGCCTGGAGGCCATGAAGCCAAACTCTCTCTCACAGGCATCAGAGAGCGTGGCGATCATCTCAGCCATGGAGGTCTCCCCTCCAACACTGGACAGACGGTTGTAGTCTGTGAACAGGAACCTGTGTCAGATGAGAGAAATAGACATTATTCAGGGATTCGCACTGGACTGGGATTACTGTTTTATTTTTACAATGTTGTTAACATTACAATTAAAGATGTAATAGGCAATGGTACTAACCCAGTGAGACTGCAATTTGGATATATTTACTTTTGACATCTGACAGAGCTGTGTGCGTGTGTGTGTGTGTGTGTGTGTGTGTGTGTGTGTGTGTGTGTGTGTGTGTGTGTGTGTGTGTGTGTGTGTGTGTGTGTGTGTGTGTGTGTGTGTGTGTGTGTGTGTGTGTGTGTGTGTGTGTGTGTGTGTAACAATCACCTGACAGGCAGTGCGCGGGTGGTCTGCTCAGGAAGTTCGGGGGGGTTGACAAACATCAGTTTGAGCAGCAGCTCCATGTAACCGACTTGGCGAGCCAGACGGGTGCTGATGACCCACGCCCAGTGCCAGCTCTCCCTCTCACGCCGACTTCCAAAGTACACCAACACTGTGGAGAGAACAAGGGGAATTGTTTTAAATTTTTAGTTCACAAGCCAAAAAATAAATAAATTCATGATTACAACGGTAAGCTCTATTCGTAAACATCAGGAAGTGTTTTCCATAAGAATGTCCAAGTTGAGAAGCACAAGTCATCCTCATGCGAAACTGAGAACACTCTAGCTGTAAGTCTTCATGTGTTGCTAATCTGTCTCCTCACCAAAGAAGATGTAGAGCAGAGCGAGGAGGCTGAGGGAGACGGCGATTGCCAGCTGGGGATCGACAGTAAATCCCAGAACCATAGCCAGTGAGCCGCAGAGCAGCAGGGTGAGGAAGACCACCAGCCAGGAGAACTGGAACAAGGGCTCTATCTGCTGGCCTGCAAAGGTCTTCATCTCATCTGATGGACAGAAGGAAGGGAAAACGTTTTATTTCAGTTATTTGAATCATTTATAAGGTGAACAAATCAATAGGTTACAGTCGTATTGAAGAACCTGAGGAAAGGCACAGTGTAAAAATCTAATTGTCACAATTCTGTATTTTTATATTTTTGTATGAGACAGGTTTTAATGCTTACTTACCCTCCAGTTTCTTAAGAAGGAAGGATTTGCCGCTGCCCCACTGGGCGTACAGGCCAACGCAGATCGGGGGCTGCATGGTGGGCTCACTCAGGATGTCTGCTAGAGCACTGCTATACAGGTCATAACCCAACATGTCTCCATCAGACTCAGAGGGGGAGAGGTGCTCTGAGAGAAAGAGAGAGGGAGAGGGAACATATTAAAAAGTGCACAAGAGAATACAAAGTGTGGGGGAAACTTCTGAAGCAATTGGAGTCACAAACTGGTAACAACAACAAAATGCTAGGGCAGCCCCTCCTTAAGGAGATAGCATGCTGCCCAAGGCTGGGCATCTGCGTCAGAGGGCAAAAGGTAAACATCTATGGAAATTATTCCCTGGCACAAAGTAAAGCAGTTTCATTTCCAATTGCTTCACAGGGCTATGAGCTTGTTTTTTAACACAATACTTTCTGGATATTATGGGAAAAAAAGGTCTTACTGGCTCCAAATATCTGTGTGAGGATGCTTTTCTGGTGGGTGCAGTCAATGTTGTATGGTGTTTCTCCAGCTTTGTTGGGGCGGTAGAGCAGGCGGCCATCTTTAGGGTTCCTCAGCAACAGCTCAGCCAGCTTTCTGCTGCGCCCTCTGATGGCAATGTGGAGCGGCGTGTCCCCTTTCTGAAGGGACAACAAATACATTGGCAGATGTCTATAAGAAAACTCTGGAAAAAACACTTTAAAAAGTGGGCAAAGAAGGAACCTCCAGGTTACTCGATGTAATACCTGTATACAAGCTAATATGCTGTTATGACGATATGTTTCCATTCAGGTGTGTCTGATGTGCAAGTGTGTTTTAAATATTACCTTCTCCACTGCAGACACCTTGGCTCCTTTATCCAGCAGGAGTTCCACTATCTCTATGTTCCTCATTTTTGTGGATTTGATGAGTGGGGTCTCTCCATCCTAAAATGCAAAGATATACATCATTTAGCATTTTATTCTGAACAAGACACATTCATTTTGAACACTACACAAGTAAGAAAGATACAATTGCCTACACACATACTTTCAAAATCCCAGAAGGCCTAGGGTGAGCTCAATCAATCAATATTTAAAACAGATCTTTTCAGGAAGTGTAGATTTCTGTTGTACCTTTTTCTTATTCAATATGGTCAGTGGAAACAATTGAAACTTTGAAACAGCAAACTCAGAATGGTACTTAGTACACATAATTAAAATTTCTTTACTTTTTAAAAATTGAGTGTGCCGTACCTTAGTGCAGCTCTCGGTGTCCGGGTTACACTGCAGGATGTCTCTCACCATGGAGGCGTTGCCTTTCTCCACTGCCCAGTAGAGGGCAGTCTTTCCATCCTGTGGTGAAAAGGACAAGGATAATATTGTAAAAGATCTTACAAACTGTGTTAAAAATACAAAAAGTAATGTAGACATATATTGTGCAGAACTGATAACGCGTATAAGTATTTGTGTATGTACTCCTAACAGTATGCTGGTGTATATTCGTGTAATCTAATAGAGCAAAGTTTACTTTACCAAGAAACAACAGATCAAACGGTATTGAGTAGCAGTGTGACATATCACATAGGGAACACAAGAAGGCCTCCCGCCTGTTTCAAAACATCAGTAAGGCAGTGGAGATAGTGGGAAAGGAGCTCCTACCATTCCCCTGACGTCAATATCAGCGTATTTGTTCAGCAGAGCTCGGACTATCTCCACATGGCCTCCTCTCACCGCTCCAATCAGCATCGTCTCCCCACTCTGATAGAGATGGTGAAAGGAAAAACAAACAGATGGATTTTATTAGACTCTCATTTCATTTCATTTCATTTGAACTACTCTTCTACATCTTGTAAGGAGGCCTCACCCTGTCCAGGATATTGACATAGGTGCCGGCATCCAGCAGGTCCTGTACGATCTCGGTGTGACCGTCCTTGGCAGCAATGGCGAGGGCGGTGTTGCCATCCTTGTCGGTCATGTTGACGTTTGGGTTACTCTTCAGCAGCTCCTTTACGACCTCTGTATAGCCACCTTTCACCGCCACAATCAGAGCCGTCATGGAGTTCTGAAAACATAAAGAAAGATTTAAATTAGCCAATTTTAGGTTCTGTCAAATTGTTCAAGATTACCGCTACAGATGTTTCCCTCTACTTGAGGATTCTGGTTAGTGTAGAAAATGGCAGATGTTCAATAATTGATTGTTGATGATTAAAAAACGTTATTTCCCAAATGTTATCAGTTTAATTCAGCAGCTCTGGGGGACACTTCAGGCTTAATGGCAAATTATTATTGATATATTGTCCAACAAGCACAATAACTCATACATTTACCCAGGCACTAGAGCCTCTAAATCACACATGAATGAATTGCTCCGCAACATCAGCTCCTATAGTTCCATCTGATTATTAATGCTACATATCGAACCATCACATCTATCAGTGTGTGACAGCACAGATGCAACATGACTCGAAGGAGCACAGATGCGCTGCGTCATCGATGCAATCAATTATTTAATATCGCAGTTTACTAATGAGTTTGTGGCGCTCGGGAGCATTAAATCTTGATTATGTGAAAACTACACTGGTGAGAACAGGCCGCTATGTGTGTCAAGGCACCCATGATGAACCCAACACAAAATGAGACGTGTTCAGCTGTTAAAACGCCTCCTGAGACTACCAAATCAGAAATCAACAGTGTTTGGAAACATTGGCAAATATTTTCCTACATCAAATAATTGTGCGGTGCAAAGCCATAAAGAGTGTCGGATCTACAAATATTATTTTTTCTACACATCAAACAATCAAAGGCTTTCTAAACTCTCCAGACATAGCTAAGAACCCTTACAGTAAAATCTACATATTTTAACATTAATATGTAGGTATTGTGATCAAATGTAATAATCAACATTATTTTATTCATAAAAATATCATATTGAACTCTGATCATATCTTTAGCAACTGTGTACCTGAATTTAACATTTTCTAGATCCTCTTATTTATAATTATGATAACTATAAATGTAAACTGCAGTACTATTTATGTGGCGCAACTATTGGTCAAACAACTTTACTTTTTTTTACATCTTTTTTTTATTGAGTTACATTTATACGGTCTGTATTTTTCCAAAACAACGTTACTTGTTGCAGAGAAAATACACTTTGAATAAAAAAGCCCAATACCGCTTTGAAAAGTCAAACTTCAAATCGTTTTTTAGGTGAAAGCACAATAGGGTTGTATCTCCACTGAATGCTCCTGTAAAATAATAAAGTACTATTCACAGGAAATCAACAATCTACTTACGGCTCCTTCTTGGTCCACATCAGCTCCGTTGGCCAGAAGGTGCATCACAGAGTCGTAGTGGCCTTTCCTCGCTGCCCAGATCAAAGGAGTGGTGCCATACTGCGAAGAAAAATATAAATACATAAGGCATGAGTGGCAAAAATACATCTAATTGACATCTTAGGTACTTGTGAATGATCCAGAATGAAGGTTAATTAATATAGGAAGAGGGAAGATGAACTTGGGGAACAGGAAGGTGGATGTTCACTTGAATCCTACCACTAATTACATTTTCTGTGTGATTAAAAACAAGTAAATGATGAACATCTGTCAGGATGTAGTTACCTTGTCCGAGCAGTTGACCTTGGCTCCGTGCTGCAGCAGGAGATGGACAATCTCTGCGTGGCCTCGACCTGCCGCCCAGATAATGGGGTAGACGCTGTACTGTTGGGCCAGAGCAGAGGGGTGAAGTCATGCTGACAGTAACTAACCATCAGTGTCGGCCTGCGGTCAAACTAAGGCTTTAAGCTACTGAACATGACTAAAACAGCAGATGATGGGGGAGACATCGCAGCAGGCAGGTGAGGAGCAAGGTTGTGGTTGTGTTCACATATTCATTACTGTTAAGTTATGTGTACGGACATTCAAATACATTAAACTTCATCTAGTGAGTTGAAACATCAGATTACAGTTACATGTGTATACTTCCTTTGGAATAAGGCTGCATTCACATGATATGCAATTTTCTTTTTGACACCGCAAGCTTGGGTACTACTTAGTTTTGTTTTTATGGTTACCTTCTCTGCCAACCTGTGCTGCTGATTTGTATTCCATAATTTATTCCTTCTATTCCATTCAATTGCAATGTAAATACTGTTATATTTTACTATATCTTTAATTCTTTTTTATATTTTTCTAGTTCTCTACCTGTGTTTTTAATTCTTGTTTTTATGCACCATGACACCAAGTCAAATTCCTACCTACCTGGTAATAAACCTGTTTCTGATTCTGAATTCTGATTGGTTGCACATCGAAAGGTCAGCGGTAACTAGGTAAAATATTAAATCATTTGAACTTTGAGTGCAGCGCTGGGCAACAAATTTGAGCGGAGCAAAATGTCATGTAGTGTAAACACAACTCTTTAAATGTCAATACTGGAATAAGGGAAAACAGATGCCAATGCTGCTATTATTATGGTGTGTCCAGTCTTAGTACCTGTCCGGTGATGTTGGGGTTAGCTCCTTTGTCCATTAGCATCCGGGCCACATCTGTATGACCTTTGTAGGCTCCCCACATGAGAGCAGTCCACCCTCCCTGAGGAGAATACATGAACACAACACAGTGGAGTTGGAGAGGAGAGAATGTGTTCATGGCTACTCCAGGTATGGAATATGTACTGTGTATGGACATAATTATAGGCTTTAGGGAAAAACAAGCTAAATTCCAGCAGCATAGGTCAAATCTAAGCAGATTTTGCGGTAGGAAAATGTGCTATTTACAGCTGCTGTGACACACATTCCACCAAGTGATCAGTATCACGCAGTGTGGTTTATAATAATCCTACTGTGATGACTGGCTGTGATCTGTCCTGTGCAGCTTAGACACGCAATGAGTCAGTCTGTGTCCTGACTTCCATAAATTCAAAGAGGCCAAGGACATCAAATCAGACCTAAATGTTTTATCATGTATCATAAAATAGTACAGGAAATAAAAGTGCAATCTTTGAGTGTAACTATAAAAATGTTATACATCAGTTACACTACCTCCCAATGATTACTTCTCAGAAGGGTGAATTTATTAGTATTTGTTGCTGTTGGTCTGGATCAGGATCTGGATTAATACTGAGCAGAACCCAGAGGTATCACGCTCAGTGGGGTATGGATGATCCCCGCTAAATGTCTCTTAAAATTTGCCGGAAGCACTCCACGGTTTCTGCGATGACAGCTTCTTCTGGTAGCAAGTTCCACTCTCTGATTGTTCTCGGAAAGAAGGAGTACTTAAGAGTGTCACTAGTTGCGAAAATTCGCTCGAAGTTCAAAGAGTTGGCTTTGCGGATTGCACTTCTTCTAACTGGCTCTAGGTACATTAGCTGCTTTCAACCCGCAGGACTTGCCGTACTTTAGTGCCGGCACTAAAGTACCATGGCACTGAATCCGCCAGGGGGCTAGTGCCAATCGCATTCACACCGCAGTACTTTCCCTGAGGCAAGATTACGCTGACGTCACTTCGTCTTCTTCTTCTCTGGGTTTACTGGCAGGCCGCAAAACCACTTCACGGCGAGTACAAAAACAACGAGAGAAGAAGAACTACACGGGGGAGGGGGTATAAAGCCCACCCGCTGTACATGAGGCGTTTGTTTACTTTCCGACCTCAGACATGATGGAGTTCGCTCCGGTGTTGTAGTACGTGTGGTCATAACTGCTTTAAAGTACAAAAAAACTACTCGCTCAGGTGTGGATGTGGTTTTGTAGCGAGGAAAAAAATGGCTGCCTAACAAAAAAAAATTCAGAGTCTAACGGGCCGTGGTTTGCAATTCGCCCAGCCAATAGAAATAGAATAGAAATTGACACTCTTTTATCACCAGGTTCGTACCACCTCTCTAGCAGGGACTGAAAATGGCCAAAAGAGTTCCCGGCACTGAGTAGTCCCGGCCGTGTGAACGCGACATTATTGGTACTAACGGAACTAAAGAACCAAAGTACCAGGGAAAGTCCTGCGGTGTGAATGCGGCTAATGATGCATCAATGGATGAGATGTTATGGACAATCTTGAAGAAGAGAACCTAACGAGCCAATCGCCGCCTTTCACTTAATTCCACCCAGTTCAACCGCTTGAGCATTTCTGTGACACACACTGCTGTCCCATTCATAATCACCAAAATGAATCTTGCACCTCTTCTTTGTACTGATTCCAGGGCATCACTGTCTTTATCAGTGTAGGGGTCCCAGACCGAGCTGGCGTACTTTAGTTTAGAACATACTAGGGCCACAAAAGCTGTCCTGACAGCGTCGCAGGTTCCGGCGTAGGAAGCCGAGCGAACGGTTTGCCTGTGTTACAATTTGGCCAATGTGTTGGCCAAATTTCAGGTTGTTATGGATTTCTACCCCAAGATAAGGCTGGTGGGTCAACTCTTTTAACACCTGGCCACATAGAGTATAGTTTTTAATGTGCGGGTTTGTTGATCTGCTTGTTCGTAGGACGTAGCACTTACTAGTATTAAAGCACATTCCCCAAGTGTTAGCCCATTCCTGAAGTCTAGTCAGGTCACCCTGTAGGTCTTCTTGGTCACTTCCATTTCTAATAGGCCTGTAGAGCAGGCCTAGTTTTATCCGCGAATAACCGCACTGTAGATGCTACATGTGACGGCAGCTCATTAATGTAGCATAAGAAAAGCAATGGACCCAGCACAGTGCCTTGTGGGACACCAGAGTCAACGTGAACTGTACTTGATTTCACCCTTTCTACGACTACTTGTTGGCTCCTTTGCATAAGAAAGGTTGTGGTCCAATCAAGTATTGGGCCGGTTATACCGATGTGGGCCAGCTTTAGCAACAGGCGCTGGTAATGAATATTGCCTCTTCAGCTGGGACATACACAACCCAATGAATACATAAAGTGCTCAGCCCCAGGTTATATGTGTATCTTCAATGATTGATGCCGATAGTGTGCTCTTGAATATACAGAAAAGCTGTTTCAGCAGCAAGGCTGCCGAGCGTCTGCCTCCGAGAGGACTGGATCCCAGAGCTAAATCATATCACTGCCCCATGCCGAGACAGCCAGAGCTCTGTAAATGGTATTACTGCTGGAGTAATTGCATTTTATGTCCATTTCAGGGCTAATGGATCATCCTGTTCAACCAGCACTGTGGTCGTTACCTTATACAGAAAGCACTAATGCACACACAATCAAGACTTCATTATATTTTGAACCGAATAAAGGTTACAGCTGAAGAGTTCACTTAAAGTTGTTCGAAAATCTTGTCAATCAAGCTATGGAATCTTTTTTGTATAATTAGATATGTTTTAGAATTTATAAATCTTATCCTCATAAACATACATTGTTAAATAATTTTGACACTAAGGATACATCTCTATCCTTATTTTATTTGTATCTTTATAAGACAGTTGTTTTACCATTTTAGCCACTTTTAATAGAATATATATTACTCTATATGGAAAGTATATATATAGAATAACATATAGTGTAACCAAGTAGAGACAATGAGGATGACATGCAACAAAGGTCCCTAGAAACAAACTTAGGATGTTTGTTTACATGGCATGTCTTAATTACAACCCATCTGATTTTACACCATATTTTTAACACTAAATAATTCACTTTTATTTATTTTTTATACACTTTATATTGATAAAAACGTATGGCCATATTAAATATTATTCTGATTAATTTAATCTATTGTTTTTATGATGATCCTAAAGTCTAAGATTTCGAAAGAAAAAGAAAAAGTTTTCTTCTTCTTTTTTTTTTTTTTAAATAGAGTCAACAGCAGATTTGAAATGGCTCATGTCCTCACCATGTCTCGATGTTCCAGGTTAGCATTGTTCTCCAGCAGTTCTCTCACCACCTCGATGTGGCCCTCCTTCGCTGCCGAGATCAACGCCGTCCAGCAGTCCTGCACACACAGACAACCTGTTACCACGGGAACTCCCAGCAGTCTCCAAATCCAGTTGGAAAATCGTCTCTCCGATCACTACAGGACGGTCCAGGAGTGACTCAAAGCACTGTACCTACCAGCTTGTCGTACCAGGTGCTCATGGGAACATGGTGTCGCATTGACAGGCAGGAGTGTCGGCGTGTAAAGTGTGAAAGAAAAGTGAAACTATGGGATGAAATGCTTCTTTCTTCTTCTGTGTTACTGCGAGAGTGAGGACAAGTGTGAGTTTGCTGTGTGTAATAACAGGTAATAGCAGGTTACATGTATGAGATGTTAATGAGAGGTGTACTGTATGAGCATGCGTGTGTCTCAGTGAGAGGGTATATGTGTGCGTGAGTTTTTGAGTACACAGGGGGCCGGCTTATGGAGGTAAAGGGTGTTGGCCAAGCAAGTGGATCCGGTGATTTAGTCAGAGGAGCGAAGGTAAAAGTGTGTCCTAGGTTATCATTAGGACTCATTATAGCTGTGCACTAAGCCTGAGGGAGGTGAGATCAGCAAGATGTAACATCAAAGCAACACAGCGACGTCTTTTTTGTCAGGTGGGTAGTGTGGTTAAAATGGCCGCATTGTTTTTCACCTGTGCCTGGACTCTCAATGTTTAATAAAGTGCCACTTGTGCCGGTGTGATGGTGTGTTTATGTTGAGGTGTCATGTGTGTGCATGCTTACAACATCGTCCAAGTTAACGTTGGCTCCTCTCCTTAGAAGCTCCTGTACTATCTCCACATTGCCCTGCTCTGACGCCACCATCAGGGGAGTCTGTCCGTTCTGAAAAAGGAGAAAGGGAAGAAACTGTAACTGTGACTTTTGGACACATCAACAAGCACATTGATTACACTGTTTTCCCTGTAACACTTTTCAAAACTCACAGGGAAAAATAATGGCAGCTAGTTATACTAGTTGATGATTTTACTCCAATCCAAACCTGGTACAACCAAGACAGCCTGATGATTATCTTTTAATGCAATATGGCCTAAAACAACCTTTTTCTATTACTCAGGTTCAAGGATTAATATTACAAATGTTGTTATTCTACATTATTTTAACAAATCTATTAAAAGACTTAACCCAATACTGTCTTAAATAGAGAGATACCGCAGGTCCTTCCTTCCCACACACACAACAACATAGACTATAACACTCCTTGTTGTTAACCACCAACTATGTGCAATATGTGCAATATATATATATATGCCGTTAATAACCGTGCAATATATACCTGGCTGCTAAATCCACAGAACTGTTACAGGATGCGTTTTTTGGTAAACTGTAACTTTTTTTATTATATATCTTTTAAATCTTTAATATTTTTTTTTGCATGCTACTTAGGTAAGCTGTCTTTGGCTCTTTTCTGCCGTAACAATGTACATTTCCCCTCTGTGGGACTAATAAAGGTATTCTGATTCTGAAATACTCTCTGACCCAACCCATTTGTTTTCACTGACGATATAAATCTTATAACCGTTCAAGAATATACTTTCAATAAACTTGAAATGTGGATTTGGTTTAATAGTGAGTATTTACAACAGCAGGGTGGCTTATCTTAGATTAACATGAAAGTAATTTAAACAGGGCTCGACAGTAACGGTTGCCAGGTTGCCATTGGCAACCATTCAGAAAAAATGTCAACCACTTCTTGGCCTTTGGTTGCGATCAGTGGCAACCAGTTTTTAACATAGAGAAATAAGGACAGCAAACAGCAAAATGTGCACCCCAAAAGAGATACATTTTAATGAGTTGTTGTATTAAGAGTGATATTTAATTATTGTAGTGACCAGTCGGAACCTTGCACGTGCATTGGTGTGATTACGGAGCCAGAAAGCGATGCACGTTTAGTCGCGTGCGCGGTGCGCCGTGTGTTTGTTTTACAAATAATGGCGAAGCAAATTAAGTTGTTTGACTGTGGGGTAAAAACTTCGGCTAACCCGTCAACATCTCAAACGAATGTTCAAAGCGATTCAACTGATAAAGCGCAAGGGGAACCCGAACGAAAAGCAAAGAGGATATGTGTAAAGTCTGCTCCGTTGCGTATTCACTTCCGGTAAAAGTTCCTTCAAAATAATAGTCCCGATCTTATTACTACCAAAATAAAACAACACTTTACCATAAGAAAATATTGTCATAAAAATATAATCACTTCTATAAAAACGTATTTTAAATATAGTTAGACATATTAAAAGGTAATTTACAGCATTAAAAAAGAATATCTAATTCTTAAATGTGAATGGTTTTCATGTATTTAACATTATAAATGTATTAGTCTGGCCAATCCAAGACTTCAATGCTGAAGGGCCAATGGATCTATGGTGGGGGTCAGCACAAAGGTCAAGAAAACCCACATCTGAAAGGGAGACAACGGATGGCCAAGAAACTATTGATCTGTTAAGAACAGAACAACAGCTGCACTACTGGTGTTTTGTATACCAGCAATTGAGGGTGGACAAGTTTCCTACTACTTAAGTTTCAAATAATTGTGTTAATGACTTATTATTGTAAAGCATTTGAACATTCTTTTGTGTCATATGTTCAGTATTAAGTTGATGTATAACTGTATAGTATCTTAATTATTTAAAATATAAGGTGACTAAAAATGGCAACCGTATTTTCAGTTTTGGCAACCAAAAGCTGATGCCTTGTTGCCAGCCTGGCAACCACTTTTAAAAGTTAGCGTTGAGCCCTAAACTGTATGTGTCGACTGCCCATAGTCATGGAAATGGAGGAACAGTCAGTGTGTACAACAGTGGGGCTGATGGTGCTTTTTCATAGATTTTGGAAAATAGGGGTTCATTGAAAAAAAGGTATATCAAGGTTTGGCTTTCCACATACCCATCCCAACTTTCTACATTACATCAGGTGTAGTAATTACACCCATTATATATATATGTTTTGTTCATCCCTTTACACAATTAAATGAAATGTTTTTTTTAACATTGCTCAACGGACATCTCTTACATCACTAATTAAAAAGGAAAATGTTAAACCTCCATAAGCAGAACACAATATCAAGTACTGTGTATTCTCTTTGCAAATGGCTTTGCAGTGTTGATTTAAAGCTGTAATATGTCTTCTCCTACAAAACACTTGTTACATGATCTCAAAGAGCCTCTTGTTACTCCATACTGCTCCCAAAATAGATAAATGAAGCATGCGAGAGCATTGTTGTGAAATGTCAGACTTACATCACTCCTGCTGTCCACATCTTTGAACTTGTCCAAATGTGCTTTGATGGCTGCGAGGTTCTCCTCCTCCACGTAGCTGAACAGACTCTGAACAGCCAGAGAGGTCATCTTCAGGGAAGTGGAGGTATCCATGGCTGACTGCTAACCCCCCTAGACACCACTGCAGAGAGAGAGGAAAGCAGATTAGCATTCACAGAAGGATACAGACACTAATGGTATCTTTCTGGCCAGCAGTGCTGAATGTACAGCACTACCAGGAGAGGAGCAGAGAGGCTACAGCCAGGAAGAGGGAGTGGTGTTTCTTTGAAGTGATGCTAGGCAATAAACAAGTACAAACCCCGCTCACACGCAAACTCAGTCATGCAAATACAAAACAGAGGCTGAGGGCATCTTTTTGCTATCAACATTCACAACATGCAATCAGAAAAGAGGTCTATAATATATTAAAATAATCTTTTAAGTCTTACTGGAAGAGAAATAAACATGGAAATGGTGCTGCATAGATATAGATGTAAATTGAACTAAGTATCACGAGTGTTGCTTGAATGCTTGTGTGCACTTGCTTTTATTTGCATATGCATTGTCTTTACATACATTTGTGCATTTATTTTTAACTTTTAAAAAAGGAATGCAGAAAGCCTAATTTTGCTGTACAAGAATCTGTACCAGGCTTCACAAAAGGCACATAGTGTACACATGTAGTGACTCTTTGACATTTGGGACAGTGTATATGTGCCCTGTTTCAACCAGAATGTAAAAGTGTGGTTATAATAGAACATTGGACTGAGCCTGCTCATTATACAAGCACTACCTTAGGTCAATTGAGTTTAGTTCAGTCTGCCTGCTCATGCTGAAAACATAATCTGTCTACTTAGTTTAATGAAGGCAAGAAAGTCCACTAAGTCGAATGCCACTGAAGAAAAACAATAGTCTCTTAACTTTGATCCTTTGATGACGAGGACAATTGGTGCACTGGACTGTGTTCTCCAATTATATCAAGACCAACCTCACTGCTACCCTCCTTCAATGCCTTAGATTGGACTTTGTGAAACGTATGTGCACTAAAGGAGAAAGGTACTGCTTTGCTTTGTTACGTTCTTGAATAGGTGCATATTATTTGACTGAAAATGCTTGGCACTGATGGGAAATGGCATTAAGATGTAGTTAGGCAAGTTTTCTGAATCGGCCATAATCAATGCAGACAGATGGGTTTGAAAGGATTATCTATAATGAGGCTCCACCGTTCTTAAAAATCATTTGAAACCCATTAAGTAGATGAGAATGTTCCTCTCATGAGTCATTGTTAACCTTTTTACACTGGAGTTTAATGGTAGCACTCACGTGGACCTAGGGAAATATAGGTTTTTAATGCAGACTGAGATAATACAAAATAAAAACACAACATGGTGGATTGACATTCATAAATATCCTAACAATAGTGACTTGAGTTCAGTTTTCCATCAATAGAGTAATTAAAAATAAAGCTTGATTTAAAAAACTCACACAACCTTCCCATTTTATTTTTTGCCTTATGATTACCTTATTCAAGATTGTTGTTTCTCACTAAAAACAAGATGTTTCCAAAAAATAAGGTGATTACGGTACTTTTTAATTAATTAAGAACATTTGTATTATTATGAATTGCAATTATTTAGTTTATATCATTCCATTCCTACTCACACATGACATGTCTGTAACTATTGGGCACTTACAAGAGCTCCTCTCCTCTAACATAATGTTAAATATTAAAGCCTCTCAGATTTTACATATCACTTCACCTGACTCCAAAACCCACTCAAACATGGCTGTTTTATCCGTAGTAGGGACTCAGCCAATCGATGAAAAACTCATGAATGATTCATCATGTCGGGCTCTTCCATCACGGTCAGACTCACGCCCTGCCACAGCAAAGCATAATTAATCGGCTGCTTTTATTGCTTGCAAGTTGCCTTGGCAATGGGTTTCACATAAAGACTAGCAAACACGCTGCTCAATATTTCCACATAATCTCAAGCAAGCAGCCTCAGGTCAATAAACGCTTAAATGTCACATGCCTGCTGGGCTCACAGTACAAAGGCCCAAAACAGTCAATTTAGTCAAACCCAGAGCTGCCAATCAATGATTAACATCATATTCTTTCTTTTTTCTAAGATATGGACTTGTTTATTCAATTAAGGACCAACTGCAAAATGTATTATGAATTAGATTGTGTCACAAATAATGGAAAAAATCCTTTGTTTACAATGAAGGGGAAATGAGCCTGTTGACACACCCTCCACAGCCCCTTGTCTCTCAGCACAATGGGTGGATGATAACACCACACAAGAACCAATCAGGTGACATTTTGCTTGCTATCTGTTGAGCAATTGGAGCTTGCACACAACCTTTAAAAAAAACACATACCCAGTAAAAACCAGCACAGACAAAACACCAATAAATACACTAAAAGCTGTTGGAAAAAAAAGATGAAAGCAGCTAAAAAAGGTCTCTATAAACCCACAAAACAAGAGAAAATAAAAACCTCTTACCTTGGTGTAGGGTGAAGCTTATATTTATTTGGCTATTCAACACCAATCTTTATCCCTTGCTTACTCGCACACACTATCAACAGGGCACTGCCTTGCTCACGCTCAGCATCCCCCCCTCACTACAGGCTGAATATTAGATGAGGGGGCTGGCCTACGCCCATCTCTTCCCGACACAATAGACAGACGACCATTTCCATTCATTACATGCACTGGCTCAGCATCCATTTAAACAGACAAAAGGAGAGCAACAATTAGGATGGCGGCTTAATTTGTGCGATTTCATTCAACAAGTTCTGCTAAAGTAACAATTGGTTGAAATGAACAGGAACAGCTGTCACTAAACGATTATCCCCTTCATCACTTACTCAATTGCTAAAAAATCAGAGCCAAATTGTTAAACTTGTCCTGAAACAATGCAGTTTTGTACAATTATGTAATGATCCAATATAGCTGCAAAAATAAATCTATTAACCTTCATATTGGGCTATTAAGCAAATACATATGTCAAAATCATAAACTAGAAGCCTAATGTTATATGCATCCAGATGTGAGATATAGACGGGGAATAACAACTAATAATTATGTTTTTTATAGATTAATCTTCATCTTTATTCAAATAAATCTAAATGGTCTTGTTCTGTTTTCTGTCAATCAATATATGGATTAATTCACAAATGATACACTTTAGAGAATGGTTAAGTGTTTTTAGCATACAGTTAGTTAGAAGAATACACAGCATAAATCATTTTAAATAAGGAACACTTCTAACAATCAGAAAGAGCATTTCATGTTGTTCCAGCCCTACCACTCACATTAAAATAAACCTAGAAATATCTGTCACATTACTATCAAGCAGGAAACAACAAGATTCAGGGCAAATCAAATCCTTGATGAAATCTATTCTAGTTTCACTTTGCACAATATACAAAAATGCCCAGATCTGTTTTCAGGTCATCAATAAATTCAATAAATATTTATGTAAAAACACATACCATTTGATATCATCAGAAAATGTCATAAAACGTCTTGTCAGCTGTCCTGAAGACACACAAACATGCACTTGGGAGTCACACAGGATATGATCTCTAAATTTAACCAGTCAGCTTCTCATGGCTTGTCATGTGGGTATGAAACTGCTGAGGATTCAGTTCCCTGCTACATGCCAAGAGCTGCTCCAAAAAACAGGTTTACGGAGTCAAACTGAAAAAACAAAGTCTGAAACGGGTCTTTTTGGCAGCAGTATGGCCAAAAATGAGGGGGGTCTGAGAGGTTATCCATTTATCAGAGTAAAAAACTTCTGCTTGAAACTGATCTCTGGTCACAGGAGCTGCTGGAGGGTAACCTAAGGTCTGACAAACAGCCAGCCAGGACACTGTTTAACATGGTGGGGACAAACATACTGTGGGTATTAGCTGCTTGATTCCTGCCTGCAGCTGCAACTGAAATGTAAAACAATTTACATTAGGTATGGTGCATCGGCTACTCTGAAAGCATGTATTTTGTCAAAACATATAAACATCTGGAACACACAAATATATCACATGTGTGGCCTCAATAGTGATTCTATTTGGAGAGTTCATTTCTACTTTTTTTGTAGTCTGTAATGGACAAATGTATTCAGATCTTGTATTTAAGTAAACAATGGAAGTACCCAAGTGTAGGATTACTCTGTTACAAGAAAAAGTCCTGCATTCAAAAATGTTACTCAAGTAAAAGTACAAAAGTATGAGTATCAAACTAAATGTAAAGTACGAAAAGTAAAATGACTTATTATGCAGATTTGCACATTTCAGAATAATATATTATATTTTGTTATTATAATTATGTATGCATGACAGTGTTGCCAAAGCTTGTAAAGGTGCAGCTGGGTAGCTTGTATGTGTTACTCCAGGTGTAACTAAAGTCTTATTTAAGTGTTGGTTATATTTCACATCATTAATCCAAATCTGCAACTACAGATATTAAATACATGTAATGGAGTAAAAGTAAAATGTTTGCCTCTGAATTGTAGTGGGGTAGAAGTACAAAGTAGCAAAACATTGAACAACTCAAGTAAAGTAACAGTAGCCTACTTGAGTAAATGTACTTCGTTACTTTACACCACTGGTAATGGACGTGTTTTGACAGGGATGTTACAAGCAGAGTGACTTCCCGTATTGCACTACTGTCACTAGGAAGCAACATCAAAACACTAAGCTAGCTAACAGGCTAATGTTAGCACGCAGTAGTTAGCTCTTAACAGGTCTGCACACTATTATCACCAAGGAAAGCGTGACAAAAGTAAAGCGACAACTTAAATTACACTCACCTAGGTTGGTCGGCTCTGTTGTCTTCGGTGTTGTGTTTCCCACCCGGAGAATAAAGTGAGAAAGACCGCTTTCTCACGCCATACTGTGTTTTCTTTGCTTGTGTGTTGAACGGAGCGGCGTTAACCTGCTACAGTAAAGTAGCTCCGCCTCCTACTACAGTTCCCTGGTACCGTACGGTCACATGTGGGGGGGTCAGGGCCGGACCCCCCACCCACAACATCCCCCACAATTTCACTAGGATTTGAGGTGAATTATAGGACATATAAATAATCCCACATTTATAAAATAAGGTAATACAAATGTCAAACCGTATGTTGAACTCTTAAAAATTGTCAAATGGATGTCTAATTCCTATTGTACTGCTATTGTATTCCTATTGTGTCTAATTCCTATTTGTTAAGATTTTTCAAACCAATTCTACTTTTTCTATATATTTTACATTATTTATTTATTTCATTTTAATCTTTGTTATCCCTTTATTGTTGATAAAAAAGGATAACCAATACAAATGTTTTGTTTCCACTCAATTCAAGTGTTACAGCAGCAGAATCTACAACACACAAGTGGAGGAATAAAAAGAGGTATTGGATATAATATTGTAGGAAGACAAATAACATTTCTAAATGTCCAAAGAAAAATAATCAAAAATGACCCACCATGAAATTGGGTCTTTGAGAGTCCTATTTATAAGTAAATACAAGTTATTGCACTTGTGATATTTAATTATGTCTTTTTCTGTACCATTATGTGAATGACTACATATCTGCAATGTTTGTATATTTCAATATATTTTCAAAGATTGAAAAAAGGAGACCCCAGCACATTTTGATAGCATTTTGTTTTAGACACGGAAAGCAGGAAAACTCTTCTTTCTTTTTCTTGCTCATTCAAACTTCAAAAACCTATAATGGGCAGATGCGATTCTATTAATCATTGTATTCTAGTATATTAAACTATCCAGCAGTAGGCTATGTAAAACCTGCTCCATCTCATCAACCACAACATTAAAATGCTGCTTACTACTGATCTAATAACGTTATTTGAAAAATAATACAATTAGAAGTATTTTTTTCTGCACAATCAATGTTTTGTTACTTTCAGTTAATATATATACGTAGCTGAAAATGGCTTTGCATCTTTAGTTTCGCGAGTCTTAAACACTAGGGAAGGGACTACAGCTTTCATCTTTCGAATGTCATCCCTGATATTGAACATATAAATAGACGTATACTTTCAGTTTAAGTGTTTAAAAATAATTTCTCTTTATTTGCCACATAAATCAGAATTTTAATGTACTGTTATACAAATCTTTCAATAAATTTCCTTCTGACACAAAAATAACCGTTATGTTACACAGGCACGCACGCACACATACAACATGGAAACAATTGCACACACAAACGCACGCCCAGGCACGCATGCTCACATAAACACAAAACAAAAATGCGCCATTCGTGATTTGGCACTTTGGACATATGGAGCCGTTTGCATTGGTCTGCTGGTTTGGGTGGCCATGCAGTGCAATAATCGCTGTTGGTAGAATGACATCCCTTTACCTTAGGTGGGCCACGTTGCCTACGCAGGTCCCAGGCTACAAATATAGTTTACATGACCATGACCACACACACACACACACACACACACACACACACACACACACACACACACACACACACACACACACACACACACACACACACACACACACACACACACACACACACACACACACACACACACACACACACACACACACACACACACACACACACACACACACACACACACACACACACACACACACACACACACACACACACACACACACACACACACACACACACACACACACACACACACACACACACACACACACACACACACACACACACACACACACACACACACACACACACACACACACACACACACACACACACACACACACACACACACACACACACACACACACACACACACACACACACACACACACACACACACACACACACACACACACACACACACACACACACACACACACACACACACACACACACACACACACGGCAGGAATATGCAAATGTTAGAAAATCTTTAAAAGTAATGTAAAGCTCACCTCTGCTGCTTGGTTATTATTTTAGATAATGCAAATGCACCAAACAAAAACAAATTACTGACAATTAGATGAAAAAATGTACGTCTTCAAGGTTTCAGGCTTGAAATACTACTTCCTGCTCTAACAGATACATAAACATTTGACTGTCTAAATATCAGTGGGGTGCCTTTCAGGTCGCCTCCTCTGCATCACAATTTCTTGACTTAATCCATAAAAATGTATAATGATACGAAAATGTAACACAGTGTGGCTGTTTGAATTGCTGAATGTTATTTAGAGTAAACAGGATGATTTGAAAAGGCTTAAGGTGAGCCGTGAGCCAAAAATACGTGAGATACCAGTGTCTCTATTACCCTACCGTAAATGCACCCTGAAACATCCCCTATTCTAACATAAGTGCACACAATATGAAATAAGATCCTTTACCACATTAACTGGTTTATGGCTTTGAATTTTTAACAATACTATTATGTGACATACATTAAAATACCTTATCAGATTTCCTCACTGACAGGTTCAAATTGCACACTTGGATAGTTTGCAGCCTGAAAACAAAAGTGCTTTAATGTGATGTGATATTTGGAATTGTATTTTATTAAATTGGCTTATTATAATTAGAACCTTTAGAAATGTAAATCCCAGAGCCGTCAATTAATGTGGTACTCTTGACTAGATTAATGCCATATTTGTAGGACAAAGAAACTGTGTGAGAGTTCAACAGTCATGTTAACAATCCATTGTGTTTCCCCAATTATACAATTATATTTTTTGGGACTGACATTAATCAAATCGTTTCGGACACTTTTTTTTTTTTTATATATATATATATATATATATATATATATATATATATATATATATATATATATATATATATAGGCAAGACATGTGAACACAAAGTAAAACTTGAGTGAAAAATATGAACAAATGAAAAAAATCAGGGAACAATGTCAGAAATCTGTCAAGAAAAAATGAAAGTCTCATAAGAGTAAATGCACTCCCTTTGAAACACACACGTTTATCTGATGAGTCAAATTTGTCAAAAGAGCAGCAGATATGAAAAAAGTAAAACAAACAGAAATCCATTTAACTCTTGAGTGTCTCTTTTAGACTTTCCACTGATGGAGGCAGACGAGATTTGTATTCCACTTTCCGGACTCTATTTCAGTCAATTTATCCCAGACAAAAAGCATTGAGAATGGAATTGAATAGTGTTGCCACAAACATCTAAATACAAAACACGTACAATGTGAATACTGCTCCAATAAAGGTTTTTAAAAAGACATAATGATGTTTTGAGGATCCTAAGGCCTGTTTGAAGTTGGCAGCTGATGATAAAGGTTATGTTTCATTTACGTGAACACATTTTCGGTTTCCACCTAACAGAGGCTTGTATCCAGACATTGACAAAAACCCTCCACATACTGCACATCTAATCTGTTTGTATAACCTGACACCACAATGCTGAAGCTGCATTTAGGTTCATGCAGCGTGGCATCCAGCAGAGTACATAGAGGGTTTAAGGCAGCTTGGAAGTCTTCATTTCCACTAATGTAATGTAAAGTTACCACTATCTCTCATTAGTTTATACCGTGGACATTGTTATCCTGGTTATCCACGTCAGAAACTGTGATTGCTGTCAACCTTGCTACTGGAAGTTTTGACAGAACTTTGACTTGTGTTTTCTGTCCGTTAGGATTCTCAGAGCGTCCGTTATTTGGTTTTGTCGGGTACACAGACTCGCCACACTCCAGATCTCAGTGGTTCCTCTCAGTGTTTCTGCTGCTGAAGAGGGACTGTCGGTCCTCCGCCTCATGTGGCCTTTTCTTTCTGGTTGCAGTTGTTGTCTGTGCTGTTGTGGTCAATCTGGCTGTCCTGCAGGCCGTCCTGTTGCTCTTTGGCCTGTAGGTGTCTTGATCTGACAGGCAGGGCCAGTACCACCAGGAGGCAGAGGATATGTAAGCAGTAGTACCAGGACCTGAAGAGAAAACCAATTAGTCACATACTGTATGAGATTTATTTTAGCCTTAATAACTATTTCCACAACACAGCTCTGAAGTAACCTTCATCTTTTATGAGTATGCCTGTCTAGCAGCCAATAGCTGATTAAACCGCAGTCCTCACACGAATGACACTAATCATTGTTGGCCTTTTATTTAATGTCAACAAACACACAAACCTGTAGAATTTTAGTGAGCGTCCCACAGCAAGTAGGACAAATGGTGCCACTGTGTAACTAATGGCAACCTGAGTCCATGCCCACGTGATGACATCATAGATGCGCTTGTACGAGTCAGAGATCATGAAGTGTGGTCTGATGTTGTGCCTTACCTGGAAAAAAACAAAAGAACATCATGTGAGTTCCAAACATTATTTTTATGTGACTGAATTTGCATTCTTCTTATTTAACTGTACAATAGACTAGACTTTAAATTAACCAATTATCCTGATTCCTGAAATCTTTCATGACAGCAGGCAATGGCATAGCTGCCTAGTTTTGCTTATAATCTGCTTAATGTTTCTCTTTTCTTCTTCTCTTTCTCGCTGTCCTTTTCCATCTCATAACTCTTCAGAGGAATCTATCTCTTGACATGTCTGTGTGGTTTTATAGAGAAACTGGGTCAGTCCTCCTTTGACTAAAAGAAGGATAAACTCACCTGCACAACACTTTTCTGTGCGGGCGTTTCAGTTAATCAACTTCGTAAATAGATTATCCCCCTGTAGCATCACTACAATGTCTCAACATAAATACCCTCTTGTCTCCTTCTTTCACAAGACTAAAGTGAAGAGGTCTGGCTTAGCACAGATTAGTGGTAAAGGCCTCACACTGAAACACAAGTGGCATACCCAGGATACTTTATTATGATCCCCTTACTCCCCATAAAAGGATTGTGTTGTTTGCCTGTGGTTTAAGCTAAGTAGCATTGGCAAATCTAAAGAGCTCTTAGACAAAATGTCTATAAGGACTGTAGGGTTCACTCCAAAGTGGGTGATTCATGAGCTACAAGAGCATAATTATCCATATGGCTGAATCTGTCTGGGGAAACTCCAACAATGGCTACTGTATAGACAGGAACTGTGGGTACTTACTGCACGAGCTGCCATGGTCATGGCAATGCCAGTGAGGAAGGTCAGGTAGTAGCCGGGGTAATACCCGTGCCACATGGCTGACAGCAGGAAGGTGGCCGCCATGGGGTTGAAGGGACAGCGCTCATAGCACACCCTGGAAACAGGACACATATTGGGGTTTAGTCAAAATATTTAAAGTACAAATAAATGAAAGAGACTGGCCATCATAAGAAATAAAATGGAAATGAATAGTTGTCTTCAAATATGTATCACATTATAAAAAGCAAATTTGTGTTTTTGTTGTTAGGATAAAATTATTTACAATGAACACAATTGGTTATCTTTTTTATTGTTTTTTTTTGATGGGTTTTGTTCTTGAATGAACTAATTCATGTTTTATATATATGTATGAATAATTTATGTGAGAGTGTTTTAGTCTAGTATGCTTATAAGTCAAATTGCTATACTTCAGATATGCATCATACACCCTCTGCAGCCAGGTCTTGCTCTCACACAAACTAAGCAGGGTACTTTATTACAACATTAATGATTTTACCTTTTGAGCCAAAGAGCTGTCTGGATATTCCAGTTGTCTAGGAACATCTTGAAACTGGTGGCAAACTGAAAGTAAACCACAAAATTAGTCTTTAGACTTAAGTAGAAAAGACTGCCATATTTGCATATGATTTGTCTGATAAAAAGAGCCTAACCTCAATGTCCAGAATTCTGAGATTTGATACAAGGTCCCAGCGGGGGGAGCCATCTTTGTTGTATCCATTGAAACCGAATCCTGCAGCGTTATTGATAGCATCAGCTGCAGGAGAAAGGCACAAATGTTACTTCAACATTAAAAGGATGACAACAGCTCCATATCCTTCGAAAGCATTAGTTTGTGAAGCAACAACAGAGAATGATGGAGATCTGGCATCAACTGTTTCTGTCCTTTTAACAACTTTTTAGCTGAACACTAGATGGCACTGTTGTATCAAGAGATGCAGTTAAAAGAGCCAGGGACTGTTTTAGGCTGCATCTCACATACTGTAAAGACCACTTTAAAAATAACCAAGTTCAGGGAGTTCATGAAACCTCAATGGGCAGTAGCATTTAACAAAACCAAAAGATAACGCTGTATAAAATTGGTACCAGTCGAGCTATTAAAGGGAATGGAACATAGTGTTCATTCAAAGTTCATTATTTACAGAAAAAGACAGGGACACACAAAGGCCATCCAGGTACTTTAAGATACTCAGGGTAACTCAAGGTCCCTCTTCCAGCTAAATTCACCAACAAACAAAAGTATATATTTTGTATGGGATTGGTGGTAGGAATAGTGCACTCCAGTGAGATATTCACATCAAACTCACCAAGTGTCCAGACAAAGTAGTACTTTGGCCTGAGAGCCAGCATGGCCAGGTAAAGATAGATGATCTGCAGATAGAAGGGCGTGGAGCTGACAAATTCATCGTCTATGGAGTGCTCCACAGGAAGCAGGTTGCACAGAGACAGATAGATGCCCAGCGAGATGGCACATGTGCACAGCTTGGAGATGACGTCATTCTGGGTGGAGGTGAGAGAGAAGAGTGGGATCAAGTAGCCCAGTTAAACAAAACCCATTACATCATATTGTATTCGGCTATCAATAATAAACACACTAGGAGAAGTGATACAAAAGTTAGTTACCTTGAGGTTAACTAAAGTCCTTGATAACTCTCATGTTTTATTCAAAAACGATTGTGTTCCTCTCAGTTTCATTCTAATTTACGATGAATAATTAAATTATGAATGCAGTACGCGATAAGAAAACAGAAATTGCCTTGAGGTTCAGACATTTGCGTCAAACTATTCAACAATGTGTCCATTTCTCTAATGGGAACACGTGCCTTATAATTACCCGGCACACCTTGAAACAATTACACTGCTGTTTTTTTTTTTTTAAACATAAACCACTAAAAATAGAATATCATAGTATAAAGTCCTGATTTGAAACATTATATCTGCTATTTCAATTATTCTCTCTGAGGGTTTATGACTGAGAAGGTTTTCACCTACCACAACACAACATGCAGGTGTGCTCTACTCTAATAAGTGTTTGAAGACTTTAAATAACGTTCGCATTTCTATTAGCGGTTAAACCTGTGTTGTACCTTGGGTGAGGGTTCTGTCTGCTTGTACTTTCCGTTCTCCTTGCCGTTGGCGTTCTCCTGGTGGCGTGGCTGGTAGCAGGTTCCTTCGATGAAAGCCATGTAGTCGTTGTAAGAGCAGGAGGGCCCTGCCAGGATGCCCATGAAGTTACAGTTGTAGCTTAAGTACTCCAGCAAGCTGGGCATCCGTCTGAAAGGCCACAGGGAAGAGATAAAGCAGATTATAGAAAGAGAGGAAAGCATGTAAAGATGGCTTCCTGTCCACTAAGAAACCAGTATGGCCTCTTTTATTGAATTGTCGAGGAAGAGAGGGAGGGCCTGAGTGCTTTGACTGACTTTGAACCTTTTTGTGGTCTCTTACACTTCCTCCCTGAATGAAATCTGCTGGGTGAGGTAGTGATCTAACTGCAACAGGAGCTCTTGTATCGACTGCTAATGTTTCACCTTCCCAGTAGCTATCTGAAAGGTAGCGGCTGACTCATAATATGCCAGCGAAGGTTTACGAAACAAAGGTTTGGTGCCTCTTATCTGGGACCTTATTGGTACACTGGCTCATGCTATGATCTACTCATGTAGTGGGTTTCATATCTGAATATCTATAAAAACTGTGCTGAACCACTTTTTCAATGAATGTAAAGAAGCTGGTCCCGCTATCTTCTCCGTCTCTTATCTCTGTTCAGTTCATCTATGTCATCACATATTAACTCCCTGATAGCATACAGTAGCAACTCATCTCCCCACTCACATCCTGCTTCATACACTCTTTGTACACCTCAGCTGTAGTGCCATCTCTAATAGTATCTGTGAGGGAGAGGAATCTGCCGTTGTAATGTAGGAGCGAAGGGCATTCCTACAATACAGTTCAGATGATGTTTGGTTTCCTCGATACCAATGCTCTAACAACTGCTTGACAACACCAGAGAGAGCCTGTGGTGATATCATATGCACAAAGCAATGACGCCTTTATTTTAAAAAGAGCATCATTTCTTTCAGACTGAGTTCATTAATAGATTTAAAACCATGTCAACTTTTCAGTTTGGCTTGATTTAATGAACCCATTATCTGAGGCAGTAAAAACATACCTGAGTCACGTACCTGATAGCTAGGTATTTCTGACTGGGAGTCAGCTGTTTCTCAGGCTTGGTCAAACCTACACAGAAACACAAAAGGAAGAGATGTCAAATAAAAAAAACATTATTCATTTGCATGTGAACCTGCAGAACATGCTCTAGCACGCGGTGCCAGAGGTTCCTCTCATTGGAGCACAGGATCAAAGGCCAGGAAGGGCACATGGCCCTGTACTGTAAACAGGGCCATTCACAAAGAGAGGAAAATAAAGTATGAAGCATCTGGTTGTACTTTTGTGTTGCTTCCTTACTGATGAATACTCTGAGAGGGCAAATGCCATCTGAGAGCAATTAGTTGTTACTGAGATGTTTAGTTGCTGCTCTCTATTACTTGGCCAAACATTTTTGTGAAAATGTGAGGCCACTCTTATCCCAATCACATAAATGAAAAGATGAATTATGAATCTGCTTCACTTTGCCTTTAATAACTGCTGGAATATGGGCAAGTATTTGACTTTGTGGCAAAATACTGTGTGCAGTATATGTGAATGTGTTTTACAGCAGGCAGGTATGAGAGTGTGACAGTGGATAAGGATAGGGATTACATTCTTAGTTTCTCATTAGACTCGCAGTTGTGAGCAGAAGCGGTGACCTGAACAGAATTCAAAACACTACTCTACTCTGCGCTGCCTACACATGCATGCACCCACCGACACGCACATCAATACATGACTTGCTGTAAGACTGCTGATTGTGATGAGGCGAGAATAGCCTTAAGTCTCCAAATGGCCTCTCTGATACTTGATCACACATAACATGTTTGTTTTAACCACAATGTCATTATCTTCCTTTTATTTATTGCTCATGAGCTCATTTTTGCAGAGAAATGGTTCAAACATTGCTTTTTCAACATTATTCAGTCTAGCTCAAATCGTGTTTAGAGACAATAACCTGTTACAGAGAGAGCGGGGGGGGGGGGGGGGGGGGGGTTTATGGGAGAGAGTGCATATTTGGTCATTGCATAACTGTGTTTATGCTGTCTTGTTCACTAGTCCATTGTCAGAACTGGAACATGTGATCTTTTGGGAAACTCGAAAGAGAAATAAACCATTTTCACTTCTGTCACATGTTTTGCAAAGAGGATGCTCGTACACACAGACAAAGACAAAGACACACGCACGCACACACACGCTTGTCTTACCGTCATGTATTTCAAACGCCAAGCTGGTAATCTTCTGTGTTATAACCATCATTGGCCTGATAAAAGTCATCAAACAGAAATAGCCATGTAACTATAGAGAATTTCAAAACCACACAACAGGGCCACATTTTCTAATACAAGTATTTCTCACATGCTTAACCAAAAATCTTTTGCTTTTTTTAAGTAAAGGAGAATATGTAAACTATGTAAATATGTAAACTGTTTTTCCGTGATTAGGTTCTGCTAGCAAGGAATGTTTTTAAGATTAAAGTTCATCCAAAATGGGAAGTCACATGTATAATTGCAGACTTCCTTTTATTCTTTCTATTCCTCTTCTCTATTCCCAAGGTGTTATGAGTCCTTTGACACTGAGCCCTCTTTCTCTTGACTTATTCAAGCCATACTCTATCAAAGACCTTTTAAAGTCGGCTCTCTTTTGGTCTAACCTTCCTTAAGACATGTACACTCTTTCTGTCCTTCAGCAAATACAGATTCTTGACTAATTGCTTACATGAAAACGGTTGGTGGCAGGATAAAATGTAGTCAAAACAAGCCAACAGGCCAGATAAGTTCTGGTCTCTTGATAAAATAATAGGAATGTTTTTACTATCTGGTCTCGTCTTTCACTATAAGGTTCATGCTGACCTCAAGGAAAATGTAAATTTGACTTTTCAAAGGGATGCAAAAGGAATGGCAGACTAGGTTTTTAAAAGACTGAAATCTCTGCCCTCGCAGTATGGGTTTGCATTGGGTTGCTTAGCAACTAGCATCCCCCATCGTGGCGTGCTGGGAGTGCAGGCTGTCTGCTTAAATTGTCAGACAGTCTGGAGAAGTGGGAACCAACCACAAGAGTCGCTATCGACGTCCTCCTGCGGACACAGCAGTGTGACACGCTCTGGTTTCTGTTTGGCTCAGTCTGCTTGAGTCATATCCCATTATTTCCCCTGACTCTTATTGTTGACTTCGGGTTTTGTTTAGCTTTGTATTTCATAGAGCATTCAACATAAATACCACTGGAGGTTTTTATAAAAATAAAAAAAAGATTTGAAAAAGTAATATAGTCTTAGTGAAGCTTACCCTGTGAAATCTGCAGAGTACATGCCATAGTCAAACACGTAGACACGAGTGATCTGACATACTATCAGATAACTAAGTGTCACAATGAAGCAGTACCTGTGCAGGAAAAGAAAGAAAAAGAGGAATTAGAGACATTATTACACAGGTATGAAGGTAATTGCTTTTACAAAAATACAGAAATGTTGTGTTCAAAAGCCAAAAACATTTAAATGCATAAGTTCTAACACTCTTAACAATTGTATCTACACAGCAATATAAAGCTTTTAAGAAAGGGCATCTTAATGCACACATCGGGAAGGTTTAACCTCAGAGTTCTTAGTCCATCCCTTTGTTCTCATATCTGCCGCAGAACAAGGACTTTTTTTATCCAGAACAGTACAAAAGACAGTGGCCTCGGCAGCAGGGCAGAGCTACGGACAGGATAGGAAGGGGGGGGGGGGCAGAGGAGGCTCTCATAATGTGTCAGGGTCAGTGGTTGAAGACAGAGGACAACACAAGCTTTCAGGAGAAGACCAAAGACAGAGCTGCTCTAAAGCCTGCTGTACAAAGCTGCTGCAGAGTCAGCCCAAGTCAAAGCTAGCAAGTTAGCATTCCTCTGCTAACAAAAGGAGGTTTGTGCAGCATCTATTGAGGAGTACAACCCACTAGCTAGAGCGCAGCTGCATTGCTGATAAGACGCCTCTTGTAAGCCTACTGTATCTGCAGCAGTCCGAGGAGCAGCCGAGACATCATCTGATCTCTATTAGCAAGCATTTTTAATAACAAAAATAATTAAACAACTCACACTTCAGCATTATGAAACATTTATGGAAAAAATGATTGCACATTATTATTTATAACAAAACCAGATGCAGAGAAGGCAATGTCATCATTACAACAAAAAGGAAGAAAAAACACCTGGACTAAAATCCTGCCGATACAGTAAGATAACCTGTCCTGCTACACTTGCTTACACTAGGGTCGCCATTTTCTTGAAACAATGGGACAGTATCGTGCTACAGATCACTCCAGCAACGTTCAGTTTCAGTGAAACGAGTTTACGTTTGCATTGAAAGCAGCAGAAATGTTCCAATGGCAGATATTTCCCTAGTTTGAACACAAAGACTAAATATGCTCCGCACCAGAGTATGCGGTAATGTGACGTAAAGTGGACATCTTTAGCAGTGCAACAGAGCTTAATTCTTTTTTTGTTAACAATCCTTAGCAACAACACTATTTAACCAAGATCAGCTTTATTTACTGGTGGACAGAGCTGCAGTTATGAGAGGATACAAGCTACATGTGCTGCTGCAGCTATATTTGCAGCAGGCCCACCAGGGACCCTGTCTTTATCCACCTCTGATTTGTGTTTGTGTAATTCACAGCTCGGAGGGGGGTGTTTCATTTTCACTCGAGGCATCAGACGGGGCTGAGACTAAAGAAAGGCTGGCCTCCCACTGCGGGACAGCGGTTGGCATGTCAACGGGCTGAGCCGCAGGTATGAATGCATACTGCACATGGAGCGGTGAAAATAGAAAACCAGCTATAAATAAATGTCTGAGGACTCTCTATAAAACGCTGTGTACTGTACATTGAATGAATGCCTCGAGGCACACTTCATGCTTACTCAAATGCATACATGGATCCAGATTTTATTTCCATACGTTTCATCTTGTGTCTGCGAGTCAGAGTCACTCATTTGTACACTGTCAGGTTTACAGTCATGCTTTCACACCTTAAATGAATATGAAATGTAATTGAACGGCGTTATGTTAAAGATAGAATACAACTTCTCCATTCTATCCTCATCTTAGGCGTTGGTCGTAACTGAAGCTGGTGATGTCTATAGGGTGGTTTCATGAGTGGCAGCTCATGTTTAGGGCATCTGTACTGCCAAGTGTTTTGGGCTGATAAACTGGTAAAAATGTA
Source organism: Notothenia rossii (assembly GCF_949606895.1). Classification (NCBI taxonomy): domain Eukaryota; kingdom Metazoa; phylum Chordata; class Actinopteri; order Perciformes; family Nototheniidae; genus Notothenia; species Notothenia rossii. The sequence continues at coordinate 70,747,618 of NC_136905.1, read as the reverse complement.
GAGGGAAAAGTCTCAGCTGTCACCATTACCGGTCCTTCTTCCAGGAAAAAAATCAGTCGACCCTAATGTCTCAGGTAATAAGGAGACATATGTAGATACTATAACACGGCCTGTATGACGTTGCCTGAACTACATTACATTACATTTAGCTGACGCTTTTATCCAAAGCGACTTACGATAAGTACATTCGACCAGGAAGATACAACCTTGAAGAAAACCGAATCATATAAGTACTTCAGGTTTCATAGAGCCAAACAGTTCAAGTGCTACTCAACTGGCTTTAGATAAGCCAGTCCTTTATTAGTATATAAGTGCTAGAGGTTGATTCACACTATTGGGGGAAAAATGAATATTTTTCTGCAACACCTAATTTTCTTTTTAGATTTTGTCTGAGTTTCTTATGGTTTTCTTGAATATTAAATAAGAGGGCACTAGTATTACTGTCAGAGCCTACTGTCTCACAGTTATCCCTGTCTGCTATCTGCAGGAAGTGCACACCACAATGACGACATATTTCTACAGCAAGGGGGCATGTTCATGTGTTTCAAGCAGGAATATTTGTATTTGTGACACATGTCAACATGTCAACATGTCACAGCAGCTACATAAACATGTTTACAGGTTGGCTGAGGTTACTCTCTCGCCGCACCTTTGCGCAATGGGTTAACATATCCCAAATTTTCAGATTGGCCGCATTTTTCAAATAAATTGTATGGCAGCCCACAGCAGGCTGCACTTTGCTGCTTCTGCTGTGTCCATTCTGTGTGAGAAGGTGGCAAGAGATCTAGAGCTGCAAGAGAGTAGAATAGCATGAAATATGATACCTAGCAGTCGAACAAAGTGGTCAATCTGGAGCTACACTAAGCCGGGGTTCACATTCACAACCGTTCCCACAGTCCACAAAAAAGGAGCTTTTTGCAACTCCATAAAGCTGTCACACTGCGCTCACTCTACACTTACCACCAAGGGCCGACAACTGAGTGGGAAACAACAAATAGAGACAACAAGTCCCGCCACAGTGCCGCTGTTCAGGGAACGCTCCAGACGTGCAGCAAGTGCTAGGTGTTATTGGAAATAAGTGTATATAATCAACCTTATACTCATTCATATCTCTTGTCAGCAGTATTATCATTAGCAAAGGCTACAGTGTGTTGTTATTATTATATAAAAAGAAGAAATGGCTGGCTCTGAAACAAGAGATAAGAAAAAAGATGTATAAAAAGAGACAAATCAAACCGAGAAAGAGAAAGGCAGATAGAAAGCGACAACTTGAAAAAAGAAAAAAAAAAGGAATTCAAATGCAGGGTTAAAAGGACATGTAATTCAAATGTTTCCAGAGAAGGTGTTTAACCAAAGGCCCATTTCTCAACTTGGCCCATTTTCACATCTGCTTTTGTTGAGAGAGAAGCCTGAACTGAAACATTTACTCCTCAGGTTTACATTGACAGTTTCCTCTTTCTTTTAAAGGGGACCATCATCAAAATAAAGTCATAATCCTTTGTTTATGAACATCTTTAAATATATTAGAAAGCCTTGTCTACCCATGTAACCAACACAAGCGCAATTCAAAGAGCAAAAGCCCTGCGTTAAACACAGAGTAGGCAAAAGCACACAGCACATGGCCCCATGTAAATCTTAACCGGCTGCCAAGATAACAATCTATGTGTTATGCAAAAACCTGAGTCAGTGGGTTGAACGTCCTCTGCAAGCATGAGCATGTCAAAGCGTCCTGCCTCTGTGGTACTCCTCACCTCTCTGCCCTTGAGCTCCACCCTCATCCGGTGGGGAGGGGGGGGGGGGGGGGGCGAGCGGAACCTTATATCCGAGTGCGAATGAGGTGTGTGGGTTTGGGTGACACACATTTTCATAAGAGCTACTGTAAAAGGAGCAGCTTATCCACACACAACATGAGGAACAAAACCACAGGCTAAAAGCACACTTAAGCAGTTTGCTGTTTGTTAAACTTCTAGAAATAAAGTTACAGTGGGGCAAAAAAGTATTCAATGCCCTTGCTGATGGAAGGAGGTTGTCACTAAAAATCTCACAATACATGGCCCCATTCATTCTTTCCTTTACACGGATCAGTCGTCCTGGTCCCTTTGCAGAAAAGCAGCCCCAAAGCATGATGTTTCCACCCCCATGTTTCACAGTAGGTATGGTGTTCTTTGGATGCAACTCAGCATTCTTTCTCCTCCAAACACGTCTAGTTGAGTTTTTACCAAAAAGTTCTATTTTGGTTTCATCTGACCACATGACATTCTCCCAATCCTCTTCTGGATCATCTAAATGCTCTCTAGCAAACTTCAGACGGGCCTGGACATGTACTGGCTTAAGCAGGGGGACAAGTCTGGCACTGCAGGATTTGAGTCCCTGGCGGCGTAGTGTGTTACTGATGGTAGCCTTTGTTACTTTGGTCCCAGCTCTCTGCAGGTCATTGACTTGGTCCCCCCGTGTGGTTCTTGGATTTTTGCTCACCGTTCTTGTGATCATTTTGACCCCACGGGGTGAGATCTTGCGTGGAGCCCCAGATCGAGGGAGATTATCAGTGGTCTTGTATGTCTTCCATTTTCTAATAATTGCTCTCACAGTTGATTTCTTCACACCAAGCTGCTTACCTATTGCAGATTCAGTCTTCCCAGCCTGGTGCAGGTCTAACATTTTGTTTCTGGAGTCCTTTGACAGCTCTTTGGTCTTGGCCATAGTGGAGTTTGGAGTGTGACTGTTTGAGGTTGTGGACAGGTGTCTTTTATACTGATAACGAGTTCAAACAGGCGCCATTAATACAGTTAACAAGTGGAGGACAGAGGAGGCTCTTGAAGAAGAAGTTACAGGTCTGTGAGAGCCAGAAATCTTGTTTGTTTGTAGGTGACCAAATACTTATTTTCCACCATAATTTGCAAATAAAGTCTTTAAAAATCAGACAATGTGATTTTCTGGATTTTTTTTCTTCTCATTTTGTCTCTCATAGTTGAGGTATACCTAGGATGAAAATTACAGGCTTCTCTCGTCTTTTTAAGTGGGACAACTTGCACAATTGGTGGCTGACTAAATACTTTTTTGCCCCACTGTATATGACTTGAAGTAAAACACTCCTTTATGTTTAAGTGGCATAGTCAGTATGTAAGGGTCAGTGTCATTGAGTTTGAGTCCTTTCTTTCAGAGGGCAGTTGCTTTAGTGATTCATCTTCTGCTACAATCTATTTCAAGTTCTCCAGAGGGAACATCTTCTGTTTGCACCTGCACTTATAACCTTGAATATAAAAATAAAATCAAAATAAAATCATGGGCAATGTGTGTCTCTGTGTGCGTGCGTTTGTGTCGTTTTCTTATAAGCCATGGTCACAGATGGGAGCCCGGGGGCAGAATCATCGTCATAGTGACCCAGGCTCGAATGCCTCCAAAAAACCCGAGACAAACGAATAATGACGCTAATACAAGATTGGTCAGAGTTAGCCGAGATTAAGCATTTACGTTATCTAACATCAAATCTTACATTTGAGAAGGTTTCGGTTACCGACTTTGACAAATGTCTTTGTCATGCTTCAACTTGCCCTTTTAAGGTTTATTACTGAAGGATACAGAGAGGTGTTTCACAATTCTGTGTGGGTGGTTTGCACTTACTTGTGCATGTGCTCCAGGCCTACGAAGATCATCACACTGTACGACAGACCACTCTGCACCAGGAAATGAAGGGAATACCTGCAAAGATACATACATTATTGAGTGACCTTAAAGTGAGCTTTAAACATTTTCTTGTCATTTACCGAGAAACATATTCCTTCTAACACACATGCCAATTCGTCATTCTGTATTACAATCCACATCCTGATTCATCATCCCAAGGAGCCATTAGGAAGAGGAAACAACAGCATTAAGAAACCACAGTTACACCATCAGTCATGTGTGTAACCAGGAATATGTCATCTGGGCAGAATAGTGACGATCACCATGTTCCTAAATGACTTGCCTTCCAGATGCAAGATTCCATACATCGCATCCTTACAGAGACATGATTATGTGTGAATTGATCAAAATCCGAGTTATGTTGACCAATCTCTCCCCCTGTAAAAACATACACACAGGCACGCACAAACACACAGCTCAACAGCTACCAGATGGGTCTTTGAAGGGCAGTGTGTGATGCTACCAACGTCAGGCCCTCCAGGAGGCCAGAGACGCCACACTGTGTTAGCAGTGAGTCAACAAAGATGGTGAGGGCATCAGGGGTTGGCAGGGAACAAGGATCATAAGCGGGGTGAATTAACTGTGCTCAACAAATGAAATAATACAGTTTTATCAGATGAAGGTAGAGGAAAAATATATCTTAAGACAGTATACGTTCTGACAGGTTAGCCTGTATCAATTAACATGATCGTTTAGCATGTCTGCAAAAGTTCAATTGAGCTGAGCACCAGATGACAGAGGAAATGTTTAAACTGTTATCTCCTGTGACATTCAAACACAAACATGTGCGTCTGGCAGAGAGGGAATAGATCCTAAAATAAACCAACACTCTGCAGCAGATCCTCCAGGGCTACAGCCAGGTGCCCTCTAAGAAAGAACAGAGCGCGTGCAACGAAGGTTTAAAACAGTGTGTGTGTGTGTGTGTGTGTGTGTGTGTGTGTGTGTGTGTGTGTGTGTGTGTGTGTGTGTGTGTGTGTGTGTGTGTGTGTGTGTGTGTGTGTGTGTGTGTGTGTGTGTGTGTCTATCTGTGGGGTGCATTCAAGCATTTCACACAAGCAAGCTAAACTGGCAGAAACAGTTTGGGATCCTATAAACAATTAACATAATTTGCACCGCTACTAAGTTACCGTAACCTTGCTCTGCTTGAGAAGTTTATCAAATAATTACATCTGTCTTTTTAAATGGCTCATCTCAACCTCTGCATCATGATATGGGTTTGTATTGTAAAATCAGAAACTGAAGTGAGATGAACACTATAATTCCTGTAATAGGTGTCTAAAATTAGTAGTTGGCTTTGAGCACTGCACCAGGCACAGGAAGTACTATTTACAACCTTAGTTAAATGTATCTGCTTATAGAGATTTAAAGGAGCTGGTTCTATCTTAATTGATCTGGCACATAAAGCTCTTTGGCAGGCTTTCACAGACACACACTTATTGATTGTTTGGTCCATTTGGACAAGGAAGATGTCCGGATAAATGGCATTTTTCAAGATGAGAAGATTGATCTGACATCAAGTTAGCAAGGCCATCACAAGAGTCCTGTGTACAGAATAATTTCATTTTTCATATGTTGTTAATTTTAAACATACAGGATATGTTGTAATGGGTTTTGTTTTTGTTTGAAAAAGAACACTATGTCCCTTTTCTCTCATGCAAACCAGTTTTTCACAGTGCCCATTCACAGCTCAGCGAGTACAATACAGTCATTTTACTTGTGTTATCTTACTAACTATGTTTCAGTTTCTTATTTTAATACATCTTTCTGCTGTATTGCTAAGGTATTGAAGGAATAAGCCTACTGAATACCTAATGTTATACTACTGATAACAATGGGGTTAGAGAAATACTCTCTAGTAAGCATCCTAACATTTTGCATTTCACTTCAAGCATTTGAAGTGGATCAAATTCTGATGTCTACTCACATCAGTAAAGGACAAACCTCTTTAATGTTATCAGTTTTGCCTGACACTGTCATGAAACTCTTGAATGGGAAAATACAAAACAGTTTCATCTCTGGTTCAGGAATGGATTTTTACTACATCACCTCTCCCAGCCACAACAAATAACAAGAACCAACCACGGCTCGGTGTCAGTTGCATAATGTACACGAACCTTCTGGCGGCGAGGTGATGATATAACACCCTATCACCCGATGAAAAGGTAACATTTCACCTGGTTAGCATTTTGGCCCATTAGGTGGAGGTCTGGCTAATGTTTCTGAGGTTTGCTATCCAATACAAACACACACTCGATGGCCCATTGAGAGGCACTTTGCCAGAGGTACAGCGGGTTGTCTGTTACAGGGCAATAGCTTTATAATTGGATATCTGTTACTGCCCTATCGACCCATTTGCTTGGCGCGGGTGAGAGGAATGAGGATGGGGTCAGGGAGAATAAGGATGGGAAGGGCAGCGAGGGGGCTGGCACAAAAGGGAGGGACGGAGGAGGATGACGGCAGACATGAAACAAACAAGGAAAAGGGTGTCGGTTGATGACAATGACAGAAGAAAGTAACAGCAGACTCAATGGAGTGATTGATCATTTTATTTTATTATAATGAAAGAAGTACTCCTCACATATTAAGAGTATTTTTCCAGACACCTATCCGCTATGACACAATAATAATTCTTTATCTGTAAACTAATTGGTAGGTCAATAATAAAACTTAAAACTGTTAGCATACTGCTAACGCTAGCAAGCCCATTCTGAAAGACCAATGGACTTTACTATTCAGTCTCTTCAGATTTGGCCTTTTCTTAAAGGATTAAAGTCACAAAATGTGTTGTGTTTTGCCAAGGGTGTTATAATTGCTTTTGCTAAAACATATCAATACACTATAATGAGATTATAAGATTTTCTCCGGTTGTGTATTTTCAAATTCTAGCGCACTCGAGCTGGTTTCTCCAAAATTACCTACCCCGCCTTTAATTGACTGTTTCCAAGTGCAGTTGCATTCTGAAAATGTATGGAATCACAAACTAAAGCAGAAGTGGACACCTCATTACACTTACTTATAAAACAATCATTTACATTATATGATATTTCATAAACCAAAACCGTGAGATTAACAACATCCTTCTAAACAATTCAGCAGCATAATCGTGTATTTAAAATAGCATGACATGAAAAGGGAAGTGTAAAAATATAGTGATGAGAAGTAAAGAGCTGATTAACAGCGGAGTGACTCACCAGCCAAAGCAGAAGAGGGCCAGGTAGAAGCCCAGCAGAGTGGCCACCACATGTCTGATGAAAGGACTGGTCTTACTGGGGTGGAGGTAGAGCCGAAACCACAGAGCCATCAGCAGGGCAAACAGCTGACATGCCACAAAGTTAACCTGCACAGAGGGACACAGAAACAGTGTTACAGGTGTATGTAATCAGTATGAATCAGCTAGCCAAAGCTATGCCAAATGCTAGCATTGGTGAAACAAACAATAATGTTATCGGAGACAGCAAACCTCACAAGTGACCTCTATATGAGGGACATTACATATGGAGCATTGTGACATTTTTAAAGAGATACATGGGTTATTAGCAGAAATGTGAAACAACAAGGTAAATACCAGATGTCCATCGCTTGGAAATAGCATTACATTTCTCTTTCACTTTAATTGTTCCTGAATGGTCCCCCAAGGTAGGAATGTAATCACTGAGGATTACATTGCTAATTAAAATAGAAATGTGATTGCCACAAGCAAACAGTGGTTTTCCAGAGAGATCCAGGTTATGATTTTATATAGCAGTTTAGGTATTTATTTAGTCTTGGTAGCTAGCTAATGGCTTACTTCTTTCGCATATCTAAACATTTATTTCTCAAGGTCATTCACTTTTAGACAGCAAAAAATCCCTTATTAAAGTCTCTGCACGTTATCTATACTAAAAATCTAAAGATGTTGTATGTATAAGCAAATGAGACACATTGTTAATTAAAGTATTTTATCTTTAATCAATTAATGTGTTTTCTAATATAAGAAGATATGTAGATAATTGTTCAGTGATATTATGTTGTAGAGTGCCCAGCGCCATATAGATAGATAGAGAATTATATCTATATGGCGCTGAGTGTGCCTATACAACTATGTGATGGGATAGAGTGGCGAAGTCACGCCCCATATACTTCCGGTCCATAGGACCTTATTTCGGAAAAATTATGCATTGAATTCAATGAAGAGAGAAAACTTATCTTTCGATCCCGTTTGAATTGTGCCATGAATTACACATATGATGTTTGTCAATCTTAAAAAATATTTTCCATGTCAAAAAAGTCACAGTTTGTCGTAAAACTGTTGAAATATAAGACTATGAAAAATACGCAACTAGAAAGACTACAAATCCCAGAGTCGCGTAAGTGATGTCATAACTGTTTTCCTCCACTAAGATATAGCTAAGATCAGCGCCATATAGATAGAATTTATATATATGGCGCTGGCTAATTTAAGATAACTTTAACAATATGCCTGTGTATTAGAGATGTTAAGATTCACCGATTCGCATCGGTGCACCGGCATAAACGTTCAAGATGCGAGTGCACCGGTTGAAAGAGTGCGCATTGGCTACAGTTTGGGTTGAACCGGGTTGAACTCGCGATGCATCGATTGCGTAACGTCTTTGCATCGGTAAAAAAATGATTCATTCATATAAAATCCCCTCATCTTGTCAACGCTCAGCAGAGACGATCTTTGATATTTGCTTCGCCACTACGGAGGCCGAGAGTCTCAGTTATCAACACACACGGAAGTTGAGGAGAAAGAGAAACACAGCGCACCGAAAAATACCTGCAAATCAAACGTTTGGCAACACTTCGGATTGTTCAAGAAAGACGGTGTAATAGTCCTTTATGCTATATAGTTGACCGCAGGTCATGGAGAGTAATAAGGTATCCGTAGACCTTTGTATGAGGTATCTTTATTACTTAACAGGTCTACAGCCATAATACATAGATCCGTCCTAGATGCGGACTTGCATACACACAGTATCACTCCGCAGCCTCACCCCTTCAGTAATGTCCTGATGGTATATGTGCGCGGCACTATATACTACAGACGGTCAACTTGAAAAATCGCTCGCAAATTGTTAACGATGCCGAGCCGCTTTAAAGTACACAAGTAGTTCGAGGAACTTAGCGACGCACATAAAGAGGCGACATGGGGTCTGCGGCTGAAAAGAGAAACCTGAAAGTTAGACATATGAGTTAAATCACTCAGTGTGGTGTTATGTCAGAGAGAGTGGTGTTTAGTTTACAGCAGCCTGTGACTGCCAATAATAGTTTAAATGTCTTCCTTACTGTAAGCAGTTAGGAAATACCTGTTTGTGAAAGGTTATTTGTATTCTTTATTGTTCATATAGAACCCACTGCTTTCTGCTCACTGGTGAATTAGCCTATGAATGAGTGTTAAGCACATCAGGCTGGCAGCTGTATGGGCATTGCACTATGGTAGCTGTTATTTGCACATTGTTAATCATGAGCAATGCATCCTTACATTGTTTAACTGTGTGGTGTTATACAATTGTACTGTACTCTGGAGAGATTTTAAAGGTAAAAAAATAAACGGCATGATGGGATGTGCAGTACCAAATATGTAAAGCACTTTTTTGTTAATGTATGATTTGCTGCATATAAGGAATAAAACAAAAATCCTCTGTTGTACCATATTGAAGTATCATTATTTTTGCATCGTGTTGAATCGCATCGTATCGCCCCGAATCGCATAATGTCGAATCAAATCGTATCGAACTGTATCACAACAGGGGTGAATCGTATCGCATCGCCTGGTGTTTCAAATGTATCGTTAATGTATCGTATCGTGGCAATGTATCGAGATGCGCATCGCATTGGCCACAGTGATGGAGATGCACATCCCTACTGTGTATGCTTAGTACCAAGTTGTTATCATACCAGTAATGGGTCTTGCTCGTTCTTTCGCTTCCCGTCTGATGAAAGGATTAGCCTTAACATGAAGTAACATTAAGTAACCCAACATGTTAAACATTAAGAGTAGTACTCATATTTCGTGAACCCTTTGAAGAGTACTGTCACACCGGTGTGATCATTCTATAATACAAAATGTAAGCCCAGGGGAAAAATGCTAACGCTAACGCTAGCATCTGCAATCTTTTCTACTTCATGCTATCTGCACAAATGGTTGACATTAAACATTAAAAAGACCAGGCAGTTCAGAGAGAATCAAAGGCAGGCAGGCAGGCAGCTTTGCATGACATTCTTCTGGACGTGTTTCATTGTGGTGATAGTGAGGGTAGTCAATCCTTTTGTTGACAAGACAGTAGTGACGGCCATCTTGGTGTGTTGTTCTGCGAGACCGGAGATGTAGTTCATTCAGCGTTTCACACAAACAAATGTGTTACTTCACAGTTTTACGACAAATCTTTTTTTTTTTTACTTGCAAAATTATCTTTTAAATTGACAAACATCATATATGTAATTCGTGGCACAATTCAAACGGGATCGAAAGATAACCTTTCTCTCTCCATTGACTTCAATACATACTTTTTCCGAAATAAGGTCCCATGGAGCTCCCCCGGAAGGGGAGGGACTTAGCCACTCTATTACCAATTGTATAATTTGTATGGTCTTTACTTACATGGGAAGGTTTTCTCCAAAACACTCATATCAATATAGTCCTTTTTTATTAACACATGTATTAGGCTATCTGACAGGTCATAGTAAAGCTGGGTTGAGACCTTGTTTCATCTCCTAATGTCTCCAAATGGCACAGCAAAGAGGCTTTACTCCAGACAATAGTGAGATTGACTGATCCATCGACGGGAGCACAATGAAAACCTCTCTGTTTGATTAACACTTTGCGTGCGGCCAAGTAGTAAAAAAATATTTGTATAACCACTTTTCTTTGACCTCAATGGAAATCATTATGAGTTCAAGGAAATATGTAAAGTAGAATTTATAAGGACTGAGAAACACTTTATTTATAACACATAGAAAATGAGTAGTGACAAACTCAATGCTGGAGAATGTATGTAAGGATTCATTTTGAAAACAGAACTAGTCCTAACAGCATTCTCCTTTCTTATAGAAAATGATGCTCCAGTGTTATCCATGTTAAAGGATATAAGAAATAAGCACCTTTCCTTAGCATACAGAACATTCGTCCAGCTCTTATCAGTGCTGCCAATAAGATATTTCTACTTTGGGAACCTTCCTAAGTTAAAGGAATATTGGACCGCAACTTTATATCCTCCTATCCTAAATCATATGGGGTAAAAGGGAAAGGAGGAGCATATATATTATGTTCTATTGATCTTACTGGATTGTGTTATCCTGTAAATGTGATTACTTTAAGGCTTTTTAAATTACCATCATGAGCAGGGCCTTCCTCTCTCTGTAGACAGTATGGTTCATTATCGCTCACTCACATCATTAATACACAGTGATGTGTCTGTGACTCAGTGATGTTTGACGTGTCTTCCTTTTAATGATCCATGTGCCTCACATATTAATACCCCACATCAACATACTACACATATATTAGGGCTGCTCAATTAATCGTATTTGAATCGCAATTACGATTTTGGCTTGCAATGATTATGAAAACAACATAACCGAAATAAAACGTTTATGAAAACAACATAACCCAAAAAAAACGATTATTTATTT
>NC_136905.1:70640512-70736102 GCF_949606895.1 Notothenia rossii | reverse complement strand
GCTGTGCTTTGAGCTAAATGCTAACATCAGCATCATAACGCACAACCCTGCTCACAGTGGTAATGCTAACACGCGTGCTCAGCAGGTTTAATGTTCACCATGTTCACTGTCTTAAAGTTAAGTACAGTTTACAGTATCAGCATGCCAGCTTTTGTTTATTAGAATGCTAACATTTGCGAATTAGCAATAAACACAGATCAGTGCAGTACAACTCAGGCTGATGTCAGACTATATTATGATGCTAAATGATAATTTAATGAAACACATTGCAATATATGTGTAGCAGATAGTACTGCAAACTAGGGATGGGAATTTGAAAACAAATGTATATTCGAAGATTCGAAGATTAAATAAACCAACCCACTGCTATAATCACACTCTTGACCTTGTTCTGACTTATGGTATTGAAATTGAGCAACTACTAGTCGAACCGCATAATCCTGCTTTATCCGACTATTTCTTAGTCACTTTTGAAGTACTGTTACTAGACTACAAAGCATTAGCCAAAAGCTCCTGCAGCAGAAACCTATCTGTTAGTGCTATAGCCAAATTTAAGGAAGAGATTCCACCAATACTTAACTCGATAGCATGTCTGCATGTAGGGGAGGAAACTTATACAAAATGTACACCACCCCAAATTGATCATGTTGTTGATAGTGCTACAGATGCGCTGCGAATAAAATTAGACTCTGTTGCTCCTTTGAAAAAGAAGAAAATAAAACAACATAGATTAGCTCCATGGCATAATGCCGAAACCCGCAAAATAAAGCAAAAGTCGAGACAACTTGAAAGGATATGGCGTTCCACTAAACTTGAAGAATCTCGTTTAATTTGGCATATTACACTCAATGAATATAAGAAAGCACTGCGTAAAGCGAGAGCAGCATACTACTCTTCATTAATAGATGAGAATAAGAATAATGCAAGATTTCTTTTCAGCACTGTAGCCAGGCTGACAGAGAGCCACAGCTCGACTGAGCCTTCTATTCCCATAGCACTCAGTAGTAATGATTTTATGTGCTTTTTTAACGATAAAATTGTTACTCTTAGAAACAAAATCAATGACCTCTTGCCTTTGACCAGTATAGTGTTATCAACAGCTCCCGGAAACTTAAGTTCTAATATTACACTAGATAGTAAACTAGAATGCTTTTCAGCCATAAACCTTGAACAATTAAATTCAATGATTCTCTCTTCTAAACCATCAACGTGTATCTTAGACCCGATTCCAACTAAGCTGTTAAAAGAAGTTTTTCCATTAATTAGCACTTCTTTATTAAATATTATGAATATGTCTTTATTGTCAGGCTATGTTCCACAATCATTCAAAGTAGCAGTGATAAAACCGCTTCTTAAAAAGCACAACCTCGATCCAGAGGTTTTAGCCAACTATAGACCTATTTCTAATCTTCCGTTCCTCTCAAAAATTCTTGAGAAAGCAGTCGCAAAACAGCTGTGTGATTACTTAAAAAACTATGATTTATTTGAAGATTTTCAGTCTGGCTTTAGAACACAACATAGCACAGAGACAGCTCTGGTTAAAGTCACAAATGACATTCTAATAGCTTCTGACAAGGGACTTGTCTCTATTCTTGTCTTGCTCGATCTTAGTGCTGCATTTGATACTATCGACCATGATATCCTATTGCAAAGACTAGAGCACTTAGTTGGCATACAGGGAACTGCTTTAGGCTGGTTTAGGTCCTATCTATCTGAACGCTCTCAGTTTGTACGTGTCAACGATGAATCTTCCATGCAAACCAAAGTTAGCCATGGAGTGCCACAGGGCTCAGTGCTTGGACCTATTTTGTTCACCTATGCTTCCGTTAGGCAATATTATAAGGAATCATTCTGTAAACTTTCATTGTTATGCGGATGATACTCAACTATATTTATCAATCAAGCCTGATGAAATTAATCATCTAGATAAAATTCAAGACTGCCTCAAGGACTTAAAAACGTGGATGACCTTAAATGTTTTGATGTTAAACACGACCAAAACTGAAGTTATTGTACTTGGCCCGAAGAATCTACGAAACAAATTATCTAAAGATATATTAACTATGGATGGCATTAATTTGGGCTCCAGTGAGACTGTAAGGAATCTTAGTGTTATATTTGATCAGGATTTATCCTTTAACACCCGCATAAAATCAATTTCAAGGACCGCCTACTTCCATCTACGTAACATTGCAAAAATCAGGCATATCTTGCCTCAAAACGATGCAGAGAAACTAGTCCATGCATTTGTTACTTCAAGGCTGGATTATTGTAACTCCTTATTATAAGGGTGTACCAAGAAGTCAGTCAAGTCGCTTCAGCTGATTCAAAATGCTGCAGCTCGTGTACTAACCAGAGTTAGGAAAAGGGACCACATTACTCCTGTTCTGGCTGTCTTACACTGGCTCCCTATAGAACACAGGATAGAATTTAAAATTCTTCTTCTCGTCTACAAAGCCCTTAATGGGCAAGCGCCATCTTACCTTAAAGAATTCATTATACCCTATTGTCCTACTAGGGCATTGCGTTCCAAGAATGCAGGGTTGTTGGTTGTTCCTAGAGTCTCTAAAAGTACAATGGGAGCCAGAGCCTTTTCTTATCAAGCTCCACTTTTGTGGAATCAGCTTCCAGTTTGTGTTCGGACGGCAGACACCCTATCCGTTTTTAAGAGTGCGCTTAAGACCTTCCTTTTTGATAAAGCTTATAGTTAGGGCTGATTAGATTCAGCCCCTAGTTTTGCTGATATAGGCTTAGTTTGTCGGGGGACATCTAACTTCTTCCTTCTCTCTGTCTATACCTGTGTACTCTCATGTTCCGATTAACCCAGCTTCCCCAAATTTCTTTCTTTTTGGTGTCAATATACGCCGGGATCCGGAGTCATGGATGATCCTGCGGTCCTGTGTCATGGATTGCGAGTCCTGGATCTTGAGTCGTGGCTGTGGTCCTGGATCATAAGTCCTGGATGGATATACTCGTGGATTCATCTTCCTATTATACACACATGCATTTCCAAACATTTGGACTACCTATGTTGCAAATGTATTATCTTTTCAATTTACACACGGCATCTATTGCACGTCTGTCCGTCCTGGGAGAGGGATCCCTCCTCTGTTGCTCTCCCTGAGGTTTCTCCCATTTTTCCCTTTAAACTGTGGGTTTTCTCTGGAAGTTTTTCCTTGTACGATGTGAGGGTCTAAGGACAGAGGGTGTCGTATTGTCATACTGATATTCTGTACAAACTGTGAAGTCCACTGAGACAAATGTAACATTTGTGATATTGAGCTATATAAATAAACATTGATTGATTGATTGATTGATTCGACCCCCAAAAAAACGATTAAACGATTAACCAAAATGTACATATCCTATGAAAAAAATTGGTACAAAAAAAATTAAAAGAAAAATTTCGAATTTTGAAAAATAAATAGATACATGTTCAAATAAGTATAGAAACCAAGTCGAATTTGTCACATTTATTGAACTGGTGATCACAGTTTGAACAGTTGACAGCTATAGGCCTACAGCTTTCATGCTTAAAACATAACTTGGTTTTCTGATGGATTTGGACATAAACGCGAGTGAAGTATAACCGGACACGAGAGAGAGAGATCAGCACCTGCAGCTCTGCCCGCTGTGAGGGACCGGTGAGCGGAGCAAAACACACCTTTAGACATAACACATTTATCTATGGCACTGTCGTATACATTGAATTATTCCATTTGATAATATGTAATCAACTTAGGCACCCCTCCCAAAAAAAAAAATGACAATAACAAATATTCATAACTCATATTCGAATTAGGGGTGCAACAACTAATCGACTTAATCGATTAAAATCGATGACCAAATTAGTTGCCAACTAATTCAGTCGTCGATTCGTTGGTGACGTCATCACGTGTGTTTTACGCGTCGTTAAACTCCAACGTTATTGGTCTTTTTATCGGTACTGGAGAGTGAGACATTTAAAAAAATATATGTAATATGTATTATTGCTACATAAACATTATATCGCAGTCTTAGTGTCGCCAACTCGTTTCTAACATGCAAAAAGACAAAAAAATGCGTCTATGATGTATTTTCGATCTTTCCAATCCAGACCAGAGATCTCTCTCTCCCCCCCGTCTGTGTGCGAGGGGGCGGGGCAGTTTACACACACGCAGCTGTTACATGCATGCAACACACACACGGCGGGGATGGCGGAGAGAACTAAGCGCTCCAAGGTGTGGTTAAATGTCTTGAGGTGAACGAGGCTCGTTGCCACTAGTGCAATAAGAGTTTAGCATGTACTGTAAGGGCGGTAACACGAGCAATTTGTCTAAACATTTATCAAAAGTGCACCACATCCAGACGGAGGAATGCACCGGGTTTGACTGTCTCTACGGAGTTAACAAAATTATACAAAAATGGGTTAATGATTAGAGGTAACTGAGTTATTTATTTTGTTAAAGTTTCAGATATTCTGTTTACATTTCTGTCATCACATTATTTAATACGATTTGCTAAAACATTGTTGTTTCTTTTGATGTGAAATATTACTTATTTAATTTAATTAAAAAGCAATGTTAATTTTGTTTGCAATTTCTTTAGTTAATGTAATAATATATGTATTTTTGAATCAAGTATTCATCTTTATTGTCTTCATTGTTATTTTCCACTTGCCTAAAACAACCGCAAGCTAAATCTAAAAGTTGATGGCTAAATAAGAGCGTTTGAGAAATTGTGCAAGGCATAATAGTCAGAATAGTCGATTAATCGTTTCATTAATCGATAGATTAATCGATTATCAAATTAGTCGTTTGTTGCAGCCCTAATTCGAATGCCTGAATAATTTCGAATATTCGATTAATCGTTCCCATCCCTAATGCAAACCATCCAATAGTTGTCACAATATTTCATTCACAAACAAAATTGTCAACCAGATGGTGGCTCTTAAGGTAAAGTCACTATGATATCTCATCTGGATAGAATGACAATTCCGTCAATCTAGCAAATGGATATTTTACTATATGTTTGTTTACTGGGACCTCTGATTTTCTGGTGGCCCTCAATCAAAAGTCAGGGGCTATTTTATGACGATCCCTCCAATATTGAAGTAATTTTTAAGTCTGGAACATAATGGAAGTCCAAGTGAATGGCCCACAGACTGACACTGCAATACAAAAAACCATGCTGCTTGTGTGGCTAAAACTCAACGTGCTTATCAACGTTTTGCATCATTCATGTGGAACTCTATGTAAGGCCTATAAAGACAACTCAAATAGATATCCAATCGTCTGAAAGGGGTCATGTCATACAAACCAGAGGATCCTCATCTAATCAGACTAACATGCATGACACTTTCTAACCTTTAGTTGTCTGTGTATGATCATAGGGAGTGAGAACATTCTGTGCATCAGAATCCCATGGGACGCTAAGACAGATAAATATCTCAGTAAAACCGGCTTGTCTGACCTGTTCTCTGTCTGAACACTTTCCCATGGGAGAGGTAATGGACACCTTCATAGGAACACACCCATACAACCACAGGATTAGGTATGATTCTTTTACATATACAGTGGGGCAAAAAAGTATTTAGTCAGCCACCAATTGTGCAAGTTCTCCCACTTAAAAAGATGAGAGGCCTGTAATTTTCATCCTAGGTACACTTCAACTATGAGAGACAGAATGGGGGGAAAGAATCCAGGAAATCCCATTGTAGGATTTGTAATGAATTAATTGGTAAATTCCTCGGTAAAATAAGTATTTGGTCACCTACAAACAAACAAGATATCTGGCTCTCACAGACCTGTAACTTCTTCTTTAAGAGCCTCCTCTGTCCTCCACTTGTTAACTGTATTAATGGCACCTGTTTGAACTCGTTATCAGTATAAAAGACACCTGTCCACAACCTCAAACAGTCACACTCCAAACTCCACTATGGCCAAGACCAAAGAGCTGTCAAAGGACACCAGAAACAAAATTGTAGACCTGCACCAGGCTGGGAAGACTGAATCTGCAATAGGTAAGCAGCTTGGTTTGAAGAAATCAACTGTGAGAGCAATTATTAGAAAATGGAAGACATACAAGACCACTGATAATCTCCCTCGATCTGGGGCTCCACGCAAGATCTCACCCCGTGGGGTCAAAATGATCACAAGAACGGTGAGCAAAAATCCCAGAACCACACGGGGGGACCTAGCCAATGACCTGCAGAGAGCTGGGACCAAAGTAACAAAGGCTACCATCAGTAACACACTACGCCGCCAGGGACTCAAATCCTGCAGTGCCAGACGTGTCCCCCTGCTTAAGCCAGTACATGTCCAGGCCCGTCTGAAGTTTGCTAGAGAGCATTTAGATGATCCAGAAGAGGATTGGGAGAATGTCATGTGGTCAGATGAAACCAAAATATAACTTTTTGGTAAAAACTCAACTAGACGTATTTGGAGGAGAAAGAATGCTGAGTTGCATCCAAAGAACACCATACCTACTGTGAAACATGGGGGTGGAAACATCATGCTTTGGGGCTGTTTTTCTGCAAAGGGACCAGGACGACTGATCCGTGTAAAGGAAAGAATGAATCGGGCCATGTATTGTGAGATTTTGAGTGACAACCTCCTTCCATCAGCAAGGGCATTGAAGATGAAACATGGCTAGGTCTTTCAGAATGACAATGATCCCAAACACACCACCCGGGCAACGAAGGAGTGGCTTCATAAGAAGCATTTCAAGGTCCTGGAGTGGCCTAGCCAGTCTCCAGATCTCAACCCCATAGAAAATCTTTGGAGGGAGTTGAAAGTCCGTGTTGCCCAGCGACAGCCCCAAAACATCACTGCTCTAGAGGAGATCTGCATGGAGGAATGGGCCAAAATACCAGCAACAGTGTGTGAAAACCTTGTGAAGACTTACAGAAAACGTTTGACCTCTGTCATTGCCAACAAAGGGTATATAACAAAGTATTGAGATGAACTTTTGTTATTGACCAAATACTTATTTTCCACCATAATTTGCAAATAAAGTCTTTAAAAATCAGAAAATGTGATTTTCGGGATTTTTTCTTCTCATTTTGTCTCTCATAGTTGAGGTATACCTCAGATGAAAATTACAGGCCTCTCATCTTTTTAAGTGGGAGAACTTGCGCAATTGGTGGATGACTAAATAGTTTGTTGCCCCACTGTATAATACTTCCCTTCTTCTCACTGTGCCTGCATGTTTAGCACCCGGAGAAAAAATCTGTTCCTTTTTGCATAGAGCAGTATGTGGCTCCTCATCCAAGCCTTACTCACAGGCAACTGGTGGAAGCCTGTCTGTGCATGTGTGCCTGGCTGCATCTGTTTGTGTGTGTCTGCCCAAAGTGGGAGATAAATGTAGACGGTCATTAGCAGAAAGCCCTTTTTTCCATGTCATTAAGTCACTACCTCTCCTTCCCCTCCCACTCCCCAGGCACAGGCCATGTGACGCTTCAGTCCTGCTCTGCACAGTCTCATTTCATTTCCATCAGCTGTGGTCCACAATGACTCATGCAGATTCAAGGCGCTGCTGCGAAAGTCGGGGGAGGGAGGCAGTAGAAGTCTTGAAGTTAATCTCAACTCGTGTCAAGGTCTGTATTCTACTCAAAAAGTGGCTGTATATGGCACACACACACACACACACACACACACACACACACACACACACACACACACACACACACACACACACACACACACACACACACACACACACACACACACACACACACACACACACACACACACACACACACACACACACACACACACACACACACACACACACACACACACACACACACACACACACACACACACACACACACACACACACACACACACACACACAGGTTGTGTTGATGCCTGAAATCATGGGGAAGTGGCACACAGATAAGGCAGCTCAAAGGAATGCACTAATACACAACACACACACTCTGAGTGGTAAAGCCTGCAGTGTGGCACCCTCCTTTCTGAGCTGATCCACAGACCCCAGTCTGGCTCTACGGCCAGGCAGGCTATTAATAGCCAAACAATCAGCCATTCCCCACAAGGTAGCCAGCAGCACTGGGCCAGAACCACACTCACAATATGTGTCTGTCTTCTTTCTTCAAACACGTGCAACATACTCAAGCAAAGACCACAGGGCTGCTTTTGGTAAGAAATGTCAATGTTGTTAACACTGCTGTGACCTTGGCTTTATGTACCCAAGCATAAAGAACATTTTCATCATAATAAGCCAATATTCTGTGTAGAAGAAGCTGTGCAGAGCTAGCCTTTCTGATTTGTTCAACTCAGAGCAAACACCTGGCAGCTACACACAGTATTTAAAGGCATCATTACAGAGACAGACAAGCAGAGAATAATATTTTTTAGAAATAGCCTACACTTTGTCCAAAAGGAAAGATGCAGTGTGGTTAGCAATGACAAGGCATTTCGCAGCAGACAAACAAATACATTGATTGAATACCTGCTGATTGATTATGTCTTCTCGGAGATGTTTTTATTCCAAACGTCTCCTCCCCAGTGCTGAATAATGTGAAGGCATACAAATATAAGCACGGAGCATTATTTCATAGCTTCCGTTGATATGCACATAACTCTTCGCAAACAACTGCCAGCGGTACAGCCATTTGATTTATAATATGTCTTACTTGAACAGATTTACACAGAAAAATAGATACTTTTTCAATAATTCTTAGGAGATTTGGAGCCAATCCAGATTTGCCAGTGGATACAGCTTGTGTTTTCTTGGGTTTCAGACATCCGTGAAAAAGAATAACAGAATACGTCTATGAAAGTGTGAAATAGGGTCACTGGATACTGAAGGCTGCAGTTCTCGTGTATCCTGGAACTGTGCCCAGCTAGATCAGTATACTGTATATTAGAAAACTACCAACTGCCCATGTCTTTCCTTACCAATACTTTTGTGCTGTTATTCAACAGGTTATATAAAAGAAAGAAATCCAAGCAGAGGGTTAACAAGCCACAAATAATAGATCCCAACATGCTGCATGAAGTTGATGATTGTATATCTAGGTGGAAAATGAGCTAATGATTAAGCCATGTTTTTCTAGTTTAGAAGAGAGACTAGAGTAGTCTTTATTATTGTTGTTCTCCGTGTTTAACATTAGTGGGAAGCTGGTTTGGGAATATGTTTTACATTTTGAGACCAAAAGGTTTAAATGTGTTCTGTGCTCACAAACAATAGACCAGAAGAAACACCAGTAAACAAAAACAATAAGTTATATGGTGCGACTCAGATTCATAAGTAAGGGCAAAATGACTGGGCCACTGCTGCATGCTTGGCCAGGAATAATGGATTGGTTGAAGAATGGTAGGGGGAATAAGCCAAACTGCCACTTTCAACTTCTTACGTAAGAACAGAAATCAATCCTCACAGAACAATTTGTCCGGTCTCTAGCGGGCTCCATGCTTGTGATTTTGTGGTCTAATCATAGAGGCAAGATCTCAAAAATATATAAAGCATCATTTAATGAATACAAAGCCCCCATGGGAATTATTATAGTTTATTCAATTCCATCCAGAGGAGCTTGATGGATTTAGCAGAGCTGCCTTTTTTGCAGCTTAAAACAGCATATTAGTACCGGTTTGTACCTTTTAGAGAAAACTTGCAAGTCATGAGACACATGAAAAAACAACATGAAAAAACAACATCAAGTCCTTTAACTACAAACATGCCACTTCCCGCTGAAAGCACTCATTCTTCTAACTAAAGGTCAGCATTACCAGAGTGTCACTAAAGGTGTTTTATCTGCTCATTAGCTCCGTTTAAATCAGTGACTTTGTAACAATAGCGTGTGTTTCGAGGGGAAATGGCATTGATTCAAGAGAAGAAACTGAGAATATTCCCAGCATTGGCAAACACAACCTCGATGAAAAGAGAAAGCAGTCAGTTGCTATGATACAGCACAGAATATGCAAAATGACTCAATGGTGTGCTAAGAGTGTAGAGACAACTTTTAAACACCACATCTTTACAACTGACTTCACACTCTTGCAAGAATCTGCAGTCAAGTACACAATGGTAAGTGTTGATCTCAAGTAAAGCGTGCAGGCTTTATAACGACACCGTATAAAGTGTACACTCAGAATCCTGTACTTAAAACCTTAGAATAACGCTCAAGTATCAGAACTGAGCACAGCACTAAAGAAAGGATTTGATGTAATGTTACAAAAGGCTTGAAATGCTATTGTTACATAAGCATGTTAAGCCATTTGCTGGCTGGGTGAATGTCCTGTGGTTTTTCTTATATGGCACCGCTCGGATATGTCAAGAAGACTGACCGCATCAACTTCCCTAAAAGCCACTGGAAGGTGTTTCCTCTGAAGCCGTATCCCATTTTATTAGTGGGATTTACAGCAGGGAGAAGAAGTTAACGACATACAGTATAGTTTTACAAGATGCATTTGTTTGTTCATTCATGTACGATACGTTTTGAATCTCTTGCTATTTCACACCTTGCAAGAGAGAACGCGTGACTTAGTAATACTGAGACAACTTTAGCGAGTCGTTACTTTATTGAATTCACTTTCGATATCTAAAATAGCAGCAGAACTCAGAAGTACTGAAGTAGCAGGCCTGCACAGATTGGATGTATACTGTAAACGGCTTGAAACAAACATTTCTCATATATGATGTTTGTACAGCCTACTTTTAAAGATCTCAAAATGAATATATATAGAGAATCTACGTAAAACATTCAATTGAATGATATCCCCCTTTAAGTATGGATTATACTTTAGTGGCACAGGTGACCAGGTTCAAGGGAATCGATGGCAGAAGGCCCTGAGGACTAAACATTGTGAATCAATTCCGCGTTTAGCGGTTGAACTTTTCAGATGACAGTGCAACTTGTAGTAATGGATGATCAATAATAGATTGATTATGTATTGGAGCGTAGTGCCACTGAGAATTAAGGTGACAGGGGCTTGGTTACTGTGTCAGAGCGTATCTGTTCCCGTTAAGGTGAATCAGCCTTTACCGACTTACCTCAATGGAATTACAAGTGACAGTGCAAAGCATACTTGCCGACCTTGAGACCTCAGAAATCGGGAGCATTTAAAAATGCAAAATGGGGGGGGGTGCTAGTGGATCACCGGAGCTGTTAGATTAACATTAACATGCTTATTGTAGTTCTAAGTGCAATGACTTGCGGCCTGTAGCACCGTCCTCTTGATGGAGCATATGTGTGGGCTGGACCTGTATTTTACAGGAAAGGAGTGAGCAGAGGGTGGAGTTGTCGATTCTTGTTCTGTTTTCTGTGACTATCTGCCTCACCCTCTCAGACTTTGAGTTGCGTGCGCTACTAAAGAGACGTGTTACCATGGAAACCAAGCAATGGTTTAACTGTATTAAAGTCTGAGTGGAAACATTCCTGAGTAAATCTGATTTTGTCACAAATCGGGAGAAATCTGACCCCGGGAGGAAACCGGGAGAGGGCAATGAAATCGGGAATCTCCCGCGAAAACCGGGAGGGTTGACAAGTATGGTGCAAAGTAACATTACTAAATATGTATGTGCTCTCAATTATATTGGATGCATCTCTTTCATCCTATTGGACCCCCGACCAAGCACAGTGAACACACCAGAAAAGAAACAGCTGTTTCACATAAGAGCTTTGCAGGGAATTGATAGACAGCTGGCTGGCATGAAATTGAACATAAAAGCTAACAAATTTCATTTAAAAATGCTTAACTGCTATCAAAGTGAACTACACACCTATGAACTGGGATAGCCAGATCATATCAAGAGGCAAATCTTCAAGGCTGGGCTTGCTTGTAAGCCTTCATCTACAACATCAGATGTTGCTCGGCTTGTAATTTCATACCACTAAAATGTTTCCCTGAAAAAAAAATTCTTTGTGCAGACTATGTGACATTCCATGCAAACATTAAACTGGTATTATAAGCCGACTAAGAGGGCAGGCATTTTTTAGCACAGAAACCAAATCCACCCTCATAACACAACACCATTACCAACAGTACCAATGAGTGAGTAAGCTGAGTCATGTGGACATCACTTTCGAGGCAAACGCAGAGCACTTGAGAGAGAGAGGAAGACTGACAGAGACAGATTATCTATAGTATGGCAGCCACCCTATATGTTTAGTTTGATCGAAGCAATGCAGGAGATAGAGAAACCAATATTGTTTTACATAATGCAAATAACTTAACCCTAATAACTTAACCCAGGCCTCCTTTGACATGTTATTGAGGCTTTTAGTATAATAGCTTTGCAATACCATGACTGCTTTTACTGCTTGCAGGAAATGAAGCCGCACCCATAACAAGGACGTGCTGTGTGTCGAGAGGAAAGCAGAGCTTCCAGTTTTGGTTCCAGGAGAAAAAAAAACTCCTTAAAAATGTATATTGACATTTGATATAACAATAACAGCTAAAGCTAAAGCTCCAGACTAGGCATAGGGGTGTGACAACATTTAGACAATTATTGGGATATTTGCTATCCAATTGTGATGAATATTTACTATACAAACAAAGATTTGGAAGAGCTATGATGGATGTTACAGTGAGTATGATCAAATACAGATCCCCCTTTTCTGATTGCATAGGAAAGTAGACTTTTTTTACTCTTTTTTTGAATGCTTATGGACATTTCTTATACTATTAAGGTTTTCCTATAATTAGTTTGATAACAATTGCAATCCATCCCCTTGTTACATTATCACAATATAATGCAGTCTTTATGAAATATAAACATTATGGACAATAAAATACAGCTTTGTAAATAAAATATTAAAAAAGATAAGAAGGGGTAATTCAAGCAAACATCTACTGTAATATTGTGTAATGATGAACCATAATCATTTCATTAGGAAAATGTATCTTTATCCCAAAAAATGATTACGTAAGCTCTTTGTGCTGGATAAACATGTTGATGATTCTGACAGTGACACTGACTCTTCTTCCACGCTCAATTTGTCTCTTTCTGTGGATTAAATGCCACACAGTCAAGCCTCATTAAACACATGATCATAAAGTCAAAGCCACCTTTATGAAAGGTCTGCCTGTTAGTAACCATTTCTGTTTTGCTCTTGTCTACCACCCAGTAATGTTAACAACATAGCCAAGTCTTTTCATATTCCCCAGGAGGAATCACACACGCTTGTGTTGATTGTGTACCATAAAAATGGCAGCAGCCAGGAGCACTCCATTAGAGAGGGCTGAGGGGAAAGAAATCAATTGGAGGTATATGACTCCCAAGAGAGGGACAATTAAAGACAATTGGGAGGTAGAGGAACTCTGATGAGACCTGAGGGCTTGGAAGTAAGACCAGCGGTCCCAAGCCAGGGGCTCTGGGGACTCAGCTAGCAGCAGGGGACCTTAAAGGGAAGACAAGTTGGGATTCTTCAGGCAAAGCACCATAAATCCGTACCACTACTGTTAACACATCCACACATTAAAGGAATGGTTAACATTAGCACAAATGGGATACAATTGCTTTAAAAAGAACAAGAGGTCACCTATTGTGCAAAATCCACTTTTTCCTGTCTTTTATACATAAATGTGTCCCCCCTGTGTCAAGAGAAAAAACCGGTCTGAAAATGAGCTGATCAGATTTTGGCCTCTTTATGATGTCATAACGATGTTTTGGCTTTTGTGACCATTAGCCAATCAGCACCCCCCTCCCCCCCACCTTATCAGCTGAATCTCCTCCTAGAGCACCATTGTGTTATTTTTTGCCAAATATCTCTCAGAGGGGCGTGGCACCTTATTTTCATCTAAAGTAACAGACTTTTGAAACAGAGGGGTTTATGGGATGCTACAATGCACGATCTGTTTGGTATTTCGAGCCAAACACTTCAGAGACATGTTTTGTATATATATATCTGAGACCTATAATATATTGATGAAAAACAGTATAATAGGGGACCTTTAAGCATCCTGATCTTTACAGTAAGGGCGATTTTGGCCATACATGTTTTTTCTACTTCAGTTCAACTTGTTTTAACTGACCCATTTGGTATGTTACAGTGTGAGACGTGTGTCGCTGATAGCAGGGAATCGTCAGTGGATAAAAGGAAAGCTGGGAGTCAAACCCTCTGCACTGTGTGGGCTCCGAGGCCTACAGTACAATAGCCTGGCAAAAATGTAACAGCAGCAACAAAAGGGGGCTTGTTATCGTGATAAAAGATGTAGCCGTTGACTGTGACAAACTGAGAGCTAATATGTCACATAAACAGCCTTTTGTGACCACAGGAGGACACACGGTATCACCGCCAGCTAGTGCCTTGAAGACATTGTTGGTATATAGAAGCAACAATGTCTGACTGCATATTCCTCAATAGAGGTGATGCGGTTTTGATATAAAATAGCAAAGCTGCAATAAATATAATCTTTATTTTGTAATTTAATCATGGAAAACAAGTAAAGCAATGTATCAGCCACTGGACATAAACACATTACACTACAGTACCACAACACTCCTGTCGACAATAATCAGCTGACACAAGGTCATTGTTGAAATTGTTGAAAGTAAAAAAACATTGACTGATCCAAAAAGTTAATATTTACCAAAAATATGTTGAAGAAACAGGTGTTAAGGTAAAAAGTATTATGGTTAGCTTATTGGTTGTAGATTGTCTAGCGCACACATTAGTGAAAGCACACTTTTCCATACTGCGATGCAATTAGAAAGACTCAAACCACCTTTACCGAGAGCGTGCAGTACAGTAAACAAGACATCCAGTGTACCATCTCAATAGACAATATAGAAGGGCGTGTATCAGTCACTCAAAGACAATGAGGAGCTCCCACATTCAAACAGCCAGTTGTTAAGGTCCATTGTGTATGTGTGAAAAAGCCAATGGAAGGATTCATCAGGAGCCCAGATGCTGCATATTGAAACAGCTGCAGCTGTGGAAGGGAATAACAGCTGATGCTATAACCTACAGAGTGACAAATGTCCTTTCTCAGAGAAAACATTTAAAGATCAATAATAAACTAATTGCTAAATGTCTTTTGGGATCAATTTGAACTGTAACTACCCAGGTTTCTGGAATGAGGTCTTGTGTTTCAGAGGGTCATGAATAACACAATATTTCAGGACTAGACATGAGGCTGCATGAGTCAACTGGTTTCAAATAATTAAAGGTGACCTTTCAGGAAAAATGCACTTTTGTACGTCTTTTATACATGAATATGTGTCCCCGGTGTTCCAGGGAACTCACCAAGTGTCAGAAAACAAAACCCTCTCTATTTTCCTCCATACCCAAATCTCTTAAAAAGGGGCTGCAACGGATCTGATACAGACTGATCCAGATATGAACACTTCTGTGACGTCACAGAAGTGGCACTACGGCTATTGGGCCAACTCCACCAATCAGGAGGAGACAGCCACGGACATTGCCGTTCGAAAGCGCTGGAGACGCTGTAGTACATATGCCAGGCCTGTAGATGGTGCTGTTCTCACAGAATCAGCCCATGCAAAGTCAGTGTTAAATTGAGCAAAATGAGGAATGGCTAAAATGCATGATCTGTTTGGTATTTTGAAAAATAAAAAGTATAAATATGCCTTATATAGGTATGGTCCTACACTATATTATTCAAATATAGCATGATAGGTCCACTTTAAGTCTGAAACTCAACAATGAGCCTTATTGGCCTGTTAAAAGCATTATTGTTAGGAAATAGGCAAAGATCTGAAATGGAACCTGGCTTGCGGCACTGCACAGATGATGTCAGGCTCATACTGGTGTGATATTAACATGCATCATTGACAGCAAATGTTCCACCCAATACTTTGGGCCTGATTCAGTCTCAAGCTGCCCCTAACTGCTGCTAACTAATCTGCCAGGCTACTCTGCTTAATTGTTTGAATGTGTATTAATGCTATGCTAAATCCTAAAGGGGCTGAGATGGATCAATACCAAGCATGTGCTGTTGAAAAAAAGAGCATAAAAAAACGATATGTGGTGATCTGAAAATAACTAAACGTGTCTTTTAACCCCTAACAGAAATATATATATGAGTATGTTTAGTTATTCAATTTGCTATGATTCCAATTTGTTAGTATATTTGTTTCTCTTTTTCTTAAAATATTATTTTGCTATTTCCCTATTGATGTTTTTCTTATACCTATGTTTAAATGTCAAATAGCAAAACTGTATAGGATAATATGATTGCATAAGGGATACCATTTTTAAATGTTGTACTTCCAGAGAGATAACAACAGTAGCAAAACAATATCAGTGTCTTCCAAACTAAGAGCAGCACTTGACTAGCAGATATAAACCAACCAAATCTGGGGTGCGCACAGCCTGGGATCAGGAGGTGTTATTAAAAGCCATATTTTCCATACCAGAACTCTTGAGCCAGAGTGCCTGAGCATAGAGGTTTTAGAGGAGTACACAAATGCATGAGGACTTAATCAAAACAGCAACAGCATGTTACTGAGAGGGGACAAGCATTGTTTGGTAGAGAGAGAAAGAAAGGGAGAGGAGAAGAGAGAGTGAGAAGCAGAATGTCAGTTCAAATTTCACAGCCCCTATTATAGCTCTGACACAGGCCAGTGCACAGGCCTCTCTCTCCCAGGGGACACACAGAGTCTTCACAACACACAGTAGTGAGGTGCCACACTGTAGCAGCTTCATCAAAATGAGTGTCAATGTCTGTGGGCCACACAGATCGTACTGTATCTGAGCGGCCGTATTGATTTGTATTGATGGTGTTGACAGCGGCCCTGGCACTGTAGGGCATCCAGTTGGCAGACACAACACTGTCACACAAGGGTGATACCTGTCCAACAAAGCAAAGGGGCCAATGTTTATCAGTATCATGTGTAACATTATCTCTAACTCAGCCAGTATTATTCAAATAAAGATAAAAAACTGAGCAGAGCCAAAAGAGAAACTCAGAAAGCAACTATGAATACTTAAATTGAAAAAAGCTAAACACAGTGGGTGCATTTTAGGTAATTTCCTGGCTATATGTCAACTTCCTCTGACTGCAGTGGTATGGCACTGAGGGAAAGGGCATGAAAAACTGTCACTGAGACATAGGCCTGGTTAAAAAAAAAGGGTCAAAAACTATTGTTGAAGATTGAGAAAGTGTGGCTCCACGGTCAAGCCAAGGAGTGGAATTAGCAATGTAGCTCATAATTAAACTGTAACAATGTAGAACTATGAGGTAGCCAGATGATGAGGCTGTTAAATGCTATTATGTTGAGTTAGAAAGGGAAATGCTATAAATGCAGAATCTGAAAACACAAGTTCATCTAATAAAGCGTTGGTTGTCTTTCCTTTTAGAGAGTATCTCTGATAAGGTTTCTAACAATCATTTACAAACTGCCATGTTATAATCATTGAAATCAATGTAATACTTAATTATTATTAAAAAAGATGCACAGTGGAGGACTATGAGATTCAAAATTGATATATGCTTTTCTTATTGTTCCACTTAATAGAGAGGCATAGTAATGAATGCATTGGAACTCCTTTCAAGGTCAAACAATGTATTTATGATTCCGAACAGATCTCTTTGAGCAGCGAGTTCTTACTGAGCAGCATTGCTATCACTGCCTGGAGCACTTCAGGGTGGACAGACATTCCAGTCTGCATATGCAGGTACGATGAAGAGATGAAAGCCAGCCAAGCACATGTATTGTTTTGTCAACAAGGCAAGACATGGCGTTAAGATGCTGCTGGTGTCCGTGCCAAGTTCACATGAGCCCAAATTGAATTGGCATTATTCAATTCAAAATTGTGAGCATTTCTTATAATATCGTCGCATCCCATTTTTTTTATATGATTTCAAATGAGCAATCTTTTACTACCACAGCTGAGAATACACACATCCCACCAAACACACCTTTATAATCCGTGGTGCTTAGAACAAGGCTTTGCTGAGGCCCAGTGGGAGAGGAAGAGTGAGTCATGAGGCTTGCATGTAAGGAAAGATTAACGATAAGAACGAGTGATTTTGCGGCTGGTGCACATACTTTTTGTTTTCATTTTCGTATAATGAAAAGAGAAAGTCCATTTGTTAGAAAAATAAACAATGTGGCAATGTACAAGAAAGGTTACACAAACTGATGTTGGTAATATGGGGACAAAAGTGAATAACCTGGTTTTCACCCTTAACTGGAACATATCATTCCAGATCACAATGTACTTTCAGTACATGAGAACATTACCTGATTCTTACATAAAACAATACTATGTGGCTAGCACAGTAGGCATCAAGGCAATAACTCAGAAGGATATTTAAGACTCCACCATATAAAAAAAAGCTGAAGCTTCCAATGTAATTGGAGGAAACCACTGTCCTGGAAACCACTGTAGTAAACAGGGGGTACCTCTCCTCACACAAACCATTGTAGAACTTCACATCTTTTTTCTTCCCAAAGAAGCCTGTCTAATATAAATGGATCCATACTAACATGATTGGATGCTTCCACACATCAATAAAGGCTCTGGCGAACTTTGAAATCAGGCTATGATATGTACTTTGCATACGCCTGTACAATGGTGTAGGTGTTGAAACTGTGAATGTGAATGTGTGCATGAATATGGAGTGCAAAAAGATGCACCCATATTTGCAATGGATTGCATTTAAGAGATCTTCCACGAGCATATTGTATCTCATCATTCTAGACTTATCTCAATGACAGTGGTTATCCACAACCCATTTTTCAGAATGTGAAAAGCCTGACAGTGAAGGTGTGGTGCGCTTTCTCAGAGATGAGCAATGATGACTGGCAAAGTAATGTATAAACCTAGCCACATGTTTGAAATAAACTACTCAAACTGTAATTACTAAATGGACTTCTTGAATACAGGCTTTGCCTCATAATAACATATGAGCTGCATGGCTTGCTCCAAACAGTGTTTCCTCCTTCAGGTGGATGTAAACTGAATGACCACTGATTAACCATATGAGTATCATACCAAATCCATCTTCTTATTGCATCAGCAACTACAGATTCTCAACCATCATATTTGGAAACCATTTTACATGAAATAAAATGTGCTTTTTGTTTTCTAAAAATGAAAAAAAAAAACGATTCAATATAGCAGATTGTTCATTGCGGCCTACATACAGACCATTATAGGGCTAACTTCAAAATGGGTGAAATTTAACAAACTAATCCAGATTATGGTAGTGATCTGACGGCAGGCAGATCAAAGGCTCTCGGGGGGGTTTGGACCCCTGTTTGAGAACCACTGGGTTAGGCTCTGGGCATCGATGGGAAAAGACAAAAGGCATTAGCTGTGGTGTAGCCTGTCAGGGGGCTAGCTGATGGTGATAGTGAAACACCGACAGTGATTTTGTGCACTCGCGTTCAGTGAATCCGCAATGTTAAGAGGGAAAGATAACGTGTTGAGAAGAATAACGCTGCGCATGATCAGCCCGTGCTAACGTTAGTCAGTAATGCTAGCTAACTACGAAGAATTTGCTGTTTGAAATGTATCCTTCATTCAGACGGCTCATGTAATGATATTTTCTCCATCCAAAGACATACCTGGTCAACGGGGAGATTGATAATTTCGCTGATTGGCTGCAACAGAGTGGATCCAGTGCATGATACTGTCGTTTGGGTAGCCATGCTTGGTCGGTTTCCGTAAATCCTTTCTCTCTCCTTCCTCCAGTTCACTTCACTCCCCTCGGCTGCTGCGATGATAAATACGCTGCTGCCTCGCCGCCGCCGCTGCTGCTGCTGCTGTTGTTGCGACGGGCTGGACGGTTGTCATCCACGGCTAACATCCAACAAAGAGTACGTAACTGCAACAAGATTGATATCTACTGCTTGACCACTTTCTCCTCAACCCTTACGTCAAAGGAACACAGGACGTTGTAATTCCAGCTAGGTGTCGGCGATAATGTCTCCCATTTGGCCTTATTCTATCGCTGTAGCACATATATTTGTTGTTAACCTATCTTATGGGATTTCATGTGTTAGTGGCCTACTCTAATAACAAAAAGGAAAACAAATAATCGTTTAAAATGCGTCTTAAAAAACGTTACGGACGTTCTCGTTGTGAGCATGCGTGGTAGCTGTGTCAAAAATCAACAATTGCACTCTTTTTTACACTCTTTATATAATGTCTATGTTTCCTTCATGAACTGATAAATTCAGCCTTCATCTTACTTCCTCTGCCTTCTCGTCGAATCTTTACACATATTGAAATGCCACCCACGAAGGAAACAATGCATACTAGTGTGATGGATTGGGACGATTACTATCTTGATATGAGACTCTTTGGCAGAAATAAAAAATGGTGAAAATGTGGGTGGAGAGATGGGGGCCCAGGCCCAGCCCTCCGTTAACCATCTATTTCCTCCTATAGTAGGGAGAAGGGGAAATCCATCAGCCAATCCTATTTTGCCAAGGAGAGGGGGTCTTGATGTACAGTCTTCAAAGCAAATTGGATTTGAACTGAACACAATGCATGCGGTCACTGCCCTCCCCTCCACATTTATAGCATTCCACACATGAAGGAAAAAGGTGATGTAAGGGGGCATTGGTGGAAATGACTACAAAGAGGCCAGTGATTGTTGTTCAAAGGCCTGCATCTGCACTTTCTGCACTGGGATTTTTATTTGCATAAAATAAATAGAATTAACACCAGGAGCGTAACATATTAAATGTGTATTTGTTGTCGATGGTACAGTTCATATTCCCAATTCAATTTAAAATGTTAATTATGTTTTTAGTTTTACTGTGCTTGTAAAACAGAAAAATAAATATAAATACAAGAATATAGGTCAGGCTTTTACGTATCCCTGTATAATATTTATTTCCCTGCATCCTAAAATTGTTTAATGTCCCTTAAGGCACTTTTTTAAATTGTTGATGTTGTTTAATTGACTTTACGTTGCAGTAAGAATATAATGTGGAAATAGGCAAGATATAAAAATGAAGTTGTAGCAAAAACAGGAAAAATTGAGAATTAGATTTTGACAATGGGAATAAAACTATTGTGATCAATCAGTTAGCCTTTGGTTGAATAGTTATGCAATACCATAGGGAAGTTCAACTTGCAGCAGCCTTTTATTTGTCATTGTCTATTTGCACCACCTAGTGGTTTGCAAAATTGTTCTCAGATTCTACTTAAATACAATTTAGGATATACATAAATTGAAGTTTCCCCAAAAACTTGTTTGAGAAATATTTTCATAAGCATTCATTATTAAGGACATGTGAAGAAAGATTTTGTACCATATTCAAAGTTCTTCAAACGTAACATTTGTGGGTTTAAACTTAGACAACAATGACATGTTTAACCATAAAACCTGCATTATTCCTCTGAAGTAATGATCATACTTCAAATGTAAAATGTCTTTACTGTCATCTAGTTTTGCATGTTTGTTTTTTTAGGAAGTTTGCACACAGTAGCCAATAGAGGGCAGCACTCAAACACCAATGATAACTCATCTGACTGCAACCTAAAACAGGAATGTTAACAGCGTGCCTTCACTTAGTTTTTGTTGGTGAATGCTTATCATCAGCAAAATCTCTTTATAGAGAGATATGAATGTAGATGGATTAGAGTTGGTTAGAGTAATAAACACACAACATGGCATTGTTCTATGTATATCTGTTGTACTTGTTGTTATTACTTATGAAGCAAATTGTATATCAAGTGTTAATAACTTACATGTCTAATACAAAAACTCTAACCAATGTGTTGCCCTACTATAAGTGCCCTAAATCTCACAAACCAGGAAAACACTATGGAAACTCATCCGCCTATGCATGATAATTCATATTTTTTATTTCAAAATAAAGTGGATGTGCTTCCTAATAATGTCCTTGTTAATGAGGCTTATGTTTTCTCATCAACAGTCTGTGCTTTGCAGCATTCACTCACCTCTTTTTGTTTCCTGTTTGTGCTTTCAGTCACTGTGGTAATAGAACCAGTTGGTGTGAATCTCCAACACAGCTTGAACTGCACTTCTTGTCTTGGTGTCAAAACCTTCTGCATTTCTAGGTGAACCAATACATTTTAATGAACCAAGTTAATGTGACTGTATGCGGTGAAGAATGACTCAGCACATGTTGTGTGTGTATATATTGTTCTGCCTGCCTCAGAGGGATGGGCGTATTCAATTATTCATCAATCAGTGGTGTATCTCAGGGTTTTTGGAGACTGTACATATTGACTGCAAAAGGATCCAATCCCATGTTAAAGAAAAGCTAGCTGAGCAAGAACACACTGTAGGCCACATAAACAAAGAGAGCAGAAAACACACAAACACTTAGTATAACAACGTTATCTCTGAACATTAATTAATTGTCAATAAAGAAATTCATCTTTTATTTCAAAGCCTTTCAGACTGAATGACATAAGTGCTTTTATTATTGAAGGTAATTTATTTATGCTTACTCTCTTCCTCAGTGGACTACATCACTACTCTGAAACACTCACTATGCACTTCATGTACAGCTCTTATATAATCACCATTAATCATTTATTCCTACACACAGAGACACAGATTATGACATTAAGTAAATGACAGGGACAGAGCTTTATTGCATTCACGTCACTCCACTCAACTGCCTTTTTGTTCTTCCTCAACGATATCCAATTATACCCACAATCACAGAGAGAGACACAGTTCGTTAAGTTGGCATCGCCATGGCAACCCCATCCCCTTCCCCGCTTCCTCTCTCACAGACTGATACTCTAGAGGAGAGAAAAGAGACGGTGAGAAAGAGCAGGGTGAGACAAAAGCCTCTGCTAACCTATTTAAAAGGCTGTAGCCGCATGTGAATGAGTAAATGAGTACTGAAGGCCCCCACTGATTCATAATGAAGGCCAGGCAACTCACGTGTGTATACTATGTGTTCACTTTGCATTTCCCTTTCCTTTATCTTCTCCCAAAACCCTCCCCATCATGATGTGACTCACATTTGTTTATTAGCTGAGCTGTATGGCTGATCTGTGTTGTGGTGACAAAGTCCATAAGCTCCTTATATAGTCAATAGTTCATGTTTTGCACTCAGTCTTTTTTCCCCTGGGACATTCAGCGCTCCTCTTTACAGAGCAGACAGGAAGTGTCTTTGTGTTTGGAGGTCAGACCAAAGTCGAGGACGAGGCTTCACGAAATAGAAAGTCCATAAAGTTGTTTATTTACCTCAACAATACCTTCGTCTCTAAAAATCATCTTATGACTCCTGCAGTTTTTCTCCTTTACTTCTTTCCATATTGGCTTAGCAATGCCTGCAGAAACAGAAAGCTTAGTTTGAATGCTTCTGCGATCCCATTGGGGTTTCTCTGGGACCACATTATCATCATCACTCAAACATAATCCAGCAGTAAAACCAAAGGGAGATGTTGCTCAAGAACAAGGCCATATTTTTCAATCAATAAACCGTGTTACCCAATCAATATGCTCTTACCCACCACAAATCCCAGCTTTGTGGATACAGAATATCAGTACAAACACTTTTCGAAGTTAAAAAGAGTGAAGAGTAATATCCTAAACCAAGAATTATACTTATATTACTGTTCATTAATAATAAATGAGGCTTAGGAAATCCCTTGACATTACGTCTGGCCACTTTAGCTTATTTTTAACGTGAGAATTACAGTAGTTAAACCCAAAATAAGTAAAATGTTAATTAGACTGCATAAACTCTTGCACGCCCATCCTTTTCCTACGTCAACAATACATTTGGAAAGTGTGGAGTCAACTCCGCAACCACAGTCTATTTCAGTAGGAGAACATGAGCTTTCTCAGCTTATTGTTTTATTTTCTGCCCACAGTTAGCTGAAGGGTGGGGCACTCATTTATTTCCCCTCACTTACAGTTCGACCCTATGTGTCTTAGGTCCTTGTTCTTGTCTTCTATTTTAGTTTTCTGATTTATTCTGTCTGTTGCCAACTCTCTCAAAAGAGATGGGGGATGTGTCCGTGGATTTCAAAAAAAGATTTCCCATGTCGTTAATCAATTATTTTTAACCAATTGGGCAAAAAGCACACCAGCTCTGGTGTTCATTGTTGCCTTATTCCAACAAGGTGAACGGATTAAGATTAATGGCAGATAATCAGTTTTTGTTCAAGGTGACTTTAAGCTATAGAATCAATAGGCCAATGAGGCCATGTTGATGTCAGTCACACAGCTTTATCTTTCAATCTAACCCAGTGAACCGTTGTGAATATTCTTATGTTGTTGTTATGGTATGTGCATTGTGCATTGATCTGGTACAAAATGAAGAACACCTTTTATTTATGAAGTACTATCATTCCCTTGCTGCTGAATACTACAGGACTGATCTTCCATGATTAGCTTTTCCATATGGCAAAAATGCTATCTACTCAGGAAGATGGATGAAGAAAAGTGGATGTGATAACTCCACTCTGCACACAATCTGTCTGAACAGCTCACTCTGGGAGGGACAGACACTCTCATTGAGTTACATGGACTGAACTCACTGCCCCCCCATTAGCATTCCCAAGAGGATAGATTCACTCCACACACTGTGCTGGTTATTCTTTCCTGTGGCACAATAAAATGTATCGTCAACTTGTCATTCTCTTTGAACTTACTGGACACTTTAAATTATAAAAAAACAGGGATCCATGTTTGTGAAGGTATTTGTCTAAACAGAGCAGAATCCAAATGCCCTTGAGGTACACTTTCATCCTTCACTATCTCCCACCATGATCTCGTCCCTCTTGATCTTTAACGCAGCTACTTCAAATGCCAAAGAGGCTTTCAACTCGCCTGTTGCGGCATCAGAAGGAACTTTAACCGTGACAGCCGTTGCTCTGGACTGTCAATGAGGCTGATTGGGATTCACAGTGCTGCAGAGATGCAGATTCAGTCAGTACCTTTACCGCCTGGTTTAGTGTTTACCCCTGGGTTTAATTTAAATGTGTGTAAGGGAGTCAGAAAGATCTAGATTCGAGTTACTGGGTACAGACATGTCTTTTTCTGCATATCTTGACTTTGAAAAGAGCAAGAGTGTCACTTTTTGTCACGATTGTTGTCTTATCTTCTGTTGGCCTCAATTGATCCCTGCATAAATTGATTCAGAAGAGTCAGTAAACCTGCACTGTGTTGAGTGTGTCTGTTTATCTAAAGTGACGATGAGAAATTAATATACAGCTGTGGACATTTGAAAAAGATGATGCTGAAATAGTGATGTTCTGCATTTTCAGAGTACAAACCTTAATCCTTCACTGTACAGCATACTGTGCATTGCTTCTTTTTGCACAGGCTCCTTTATTTGTTTTATTTTGTCTGCATGTTTTGTTTATAGCTCTTGCTGTTTTTGTGTAGGGTTGCTATTTTGATGTAATTAATTTGGTGTACAAGCAGTAAAGCTGCTCAATGCAGTGATTTGACCAGCGTTACATTCCCAGAATAGGGACACTGCTAAGATTTCCGAGATCTTAATCATGTTTATGTTTTGTAGTTTAATAAATAATATCCTGTGGTTTCAATGCCGAGGGAGAAAACTAGAAATATATACAGAGAAAGAATTCAAAACCACTCAACTTTTTATTAGGAGCCAGGGAGAGCTCACTAGAGATGTCCTCCTCCACATACTGTCAGAGGGGACAGCATACTATGCAATAAGGCAATATTTTTTCTGCAGTATGCAACACAAACTGTATGTTCATCTTGAGTTACAGTGAAGGGGAAGCAGAGAGAAGACCGCATGTTGACACGCAGCCTGTCATGGTATAATGAAGTTCAGGACACTTGATATGCTCTGGCTCAAAGTGCCAAATCCTAAGAGGAGCAATAATTACAGTAAAAGCCACTTTCTCCTAATGATGACAGTGAAGCAGCTGCAGACCCCTGGCTCTCTGCGACCATTCCTCAGGTGTGTGTGTGTGTGTGTGTGTGTGTGTGTGTGTGTGTGTGTGTGTGTGTGTGTGTGTGTGTGTGTGTGTGTGTGTGTGTGTGTGTGTGTGTGTGTGTGTGTGTGTGTGTGTGTGTGTGTGTGTGTGTGTGTGTGTGTGTGTGTGTGTGTGTGTGTGTGTGTGTGTGTGTGTGTGTGTGTGTGTGTGTGTGTGTGTGTGTGTGTGTGGGGGTGCTGGAAATGTAATTGTTTTACAGAAAATTATTTCTCAAGTGTCCTTCAAGGTGGAAAGGTTGAATGAAAGTCACGAGCTAAAGCATTCAACTGGCTAGGTAGTGCTCATATTTGGATATTATTAATATAAAGGAAAACTTAATGCTTTTTCAAATGTACATGACCTGGAGGTGGAGGGCAAAAAATGTGATTCTTTGCCGATAGTTTTGTTGGCTTTATGCTGGATTTAATAACCAAATGACCTTATTTGTTTGCTATTCAGCAAAGAAAAATGAACACAATCAATCATACATTGCAGTCTATAGGTCATATATTATAGCCAGCCTCATAGCAAAGGAGATATTTTAATCTCCAGTAGCTAATTGAATTTCCATTGTTGATTGAAAGTTGTGTACTTGCATCCACCGCTGACCTTTGACCCTTTTTTGACATTTTCACTGGCTTGAAAATAATGTCTTTGGCTATGGGTCTGTGAGTAATTGACTCAATCTACTGTTTTCTTTTTTTTTGGCAGATGCCACAGTGGTTATGAACAGGTGTTCTACCCAAAAAGTAAAGGCATTTTTTTGTACGACCAACACAGTAGGCTAGAGCTGCTGGTCGTACAGAAATATGCCGGGCAGACTGTTTAACCTAAGAGCTGTGATGTGATATGTCTACACGTCAATAAATAAACTCTATTTGAGTCCACAAAGTACTCTTATCCAAAAAAACTAAAATATGTCCACAGTATAACTCAGTTCAGTTTGCCTGTGATTGGTGCCAGCAGTTGGGTATTTCATGTTGGCAGTGTGTGGAGAAGTATGAATATTGTTCTTCCGATTTTGGCTTTCAGAAATGTGGTTGGCATCATCATGAAGGAATAAATACAACAGAATGACCAAACATTTAGTGATGATGAAATGTATAACATCTACAGCTATAATCAGAAACAACAGATCAGATCTAGTTTCCCATCCAATTGTGTAGACACAGCACATTTATCAACAAAAGTTGAGTTTTGTTTCAAATGCTGCTAAATGTTTTTGGATTATTCTTATTAATCTTATTAAGGCCTTGCATGCATCGAGAATCCTTTTAAATAAAGGTCTTAGTAGTTCTGCCTCTATTCCTTATTGAGCTTCCTCTATTACTGTTTGTAAAGGAACAAGCCTGTTACAGTTCACTGCTCTTGCCCCAGCGCTCCTCTCCCACCCCTCTTGTTCCTTTGCCCTTCTCCTCATCCCTCTCCCATTAGGAGTCCCACAGCGTGCAGCGTCCGCTCAGGTTCACCAGGCACCGCTTGATCAGTTCAAGCCTATGTTCTGCCAACTGATTTGTGTAACAAACCCTCATCTGTATGCAGTATTTGGTTACGGATGTGGTCTTTGATCTATGAGAAGCTAAGATAAGTTCCCCATGTGAGAATGATTGAGTATTGAGCTTGGCCCAGGGTATGCCATTTTATCTACAGTTTGAGGATGTTAAGCATTAGTTTCTATTTATTCTAAACAATAAAGTCATTAGTTCCCCCTTTTTGGAACATATGAAGCTGGATTGCAAGGATATCAGACCCGTTACAAAATAATGATGTCATGGCAGTGCAATTAGGAAAAAGTGATTCTCACTCAAACCCCAGTCCCCTCTATTGCTATGACATGCTCTCTGTTCCTGCTAACATTCAAATACCAAAACAGTTTATCAGATGCTTGTGTACTGACACACCCGGGATTCTGGGGAAGTTAACAATACAAATTACAAGCATCTTTTTCCACTCTGAGTATGACATCTGCTTCTGCTATTGTTCTGTCCCCAGCTGCCTGGTTGCATTGTGTTTCACTTTTACATTACTATCAGTTCGGTTTTCGTGGGAATAGTCTACTGTGCACCAAAGTAGTGAATCAGTTTGGTGTCTCACTAAATCACTTTTCAGTCACAGTGCATCCAACAACTATACCGCTCTGACTTGTTACACTACTCTTTGAGTTGTTCGCATGCAAAGTAAGTCTTTATAAATGATGGGTGGTGTTGGTGGTGTATCTTTTTTGGGCACTGAGGATTATATGATGCAATAAAAGTATGGTATGGGTTATATATGCAAATGTTATATGACATTACATGTTTCCTTGAGCTGCACTTGTATGATGCCTCACTGACAGGGCCGTTTCTAACTTTTTGGGGGCACTATGCAAGATGCTGTTTGGGGGCCCTAGTTTTTACAGTTTTTTTTAACTACAATGGGGGGGGATTCCGAAGCCTTTAAGATGATCTGTGGAGATGCATCAATCTGTTACACTTTAATAGGAAAACAGGCTAATTTCATGAAAACCAAGCAATTGAAAATTACAAAACATTATATTTAAAAGGTAAACAATAAGGCTCCTCTACGTCAATAAATGCAAGAGATGCAGCATTTTCTCAACAATGCTTAATTTACATTTCTCATCTTCCTCAGACGTCACTTATTGGCTGACAGCCCAACGATGATTTGGACTTTATTACCCCAAAAACACAAGCCGCAGCTCTGCTATCATTGCAATTTAGTCGTGTTTCTATCCTACATTGGATTTTTAAGCATATAATGCTTCACCGAACACAGGAGGGGGCTTGGCTGTCTACAAATTAAAGACGGCTCATTTGAATTCTCCCCAAATATATTGAGGCTGAACCTGAACTTTGAATTCTCTGCTCCCACCCTAATCTTGTCGATCTTGTT
The DNA here is from genome assembly GCF_949606895.1 of Notothenia rossii. Classification (NCBI taxonomy): domain Eukaryota; kingdom Metazoa; phylum Chordata; class Actinopteri; order Perciformes; family Nototheniidae; genus Notothenia; species Notothenia rossii. The sequence continues at coordinate 70,707,388 of NC_136905.1, read as the reverse complement.
AAAATTGTGAATGCAGAATTAGAGATACTATGTAACTGGTTTGCAGTTAATAGATTATCCCTTAATTTGGCCAAAACAAATTACATGTCATTCAATACAAAGTCTGAGAGTAGAAATTACTGCATTATACGGAATTACAATACGGAGATAGAAAAGGTTGGTGCATGTATATTTTTAGGACTGCTTGTTGACGGAAAACTAAATTGGAAGCACCATATACTGTAAATTATGTACAGACTAAACGGTCAAAAACAATAGGTATTTTGTATTTTGTTCATCTTTGTGTGTATGAATTATACTTTTTTTGTTTTTAGGATGAAAAAAAATATATATATATTTTCAGCTTGGGCCGAGTGGCCGCGGGGGCCCTATGCATCTGCATATTCCGCCTATAGGAAGAAACGGCCCTGCTCACTGATATGCCTGTTTGAGTTTTTTCCAGGTCCCATCAAATATTATACAATGTCCTTTTCATGTGATGTTTCAAACCTACATGCTGGATGACCCTATTCACCTTGGTTTCCTGTGCTGTTCTCCAGCAACAAAAAGAGGGAAATGCAGCACAGATTTTTTCTTTGCCTGGTTTGGTCTTGATTTAAAGGATAAAACATGCATTTAGAAAGGCAGATGTTACTTTAAAAAGTGTACAGATAATTCAGCGGTGAAGAGGAAGGCTGGTGTTGTTTGATCCTGCTGACCTCACTGACTGAGCTGCTCTGTCTAGCAGATGTTCGCTGGGAGTGTGTGTATTCATTTCATAAGGGAGTAGAGGCCTGAGTAGCTAGCCAGGGTCAGCCTGGGTCTCAGGCTGTTCATTTAGCAGCTTGCCAGGAGACGCTGCAGAGCTAAAAGAATGTGTGAACACAGCCCAGTTTGTGATTTAAAGGCTGCCCAGGGTTTTGCCTCGACCACTGGGATGCTATTTATACCGGTAGTTGTCCAACCAGCGTTGATTGAGCTGGGAAGCATCAGCAGATTTTTTATCTATGGCCCAGGAAAAACGCAGGCGCACAGGGAGCAGAGGCTACAGTTTTGTCAAACTCTTCTTGATTAAAACTCATGGGATATAGTCTTCACAAGTTTCAGATTTTTTTCCTCCTCTGGTTTTTCCAACAGGATTTGGGGAAATACAAGTCTTTCTTAAAGAAAGATATTTATTCTTGGGTGTGTCCAACATAAAACAATTTAAGATATTCTCTCATTATGCAGTGACTGCTATCATGTGAACTCTTGATCACATACAGTACAGATACAACAATGATAGAACTGCTATCGGTTATCCTTATAAATGTAAAGACAGAACTATTATCTATAAATCATCTATTTTCTTTTCTGAGATTAATGTATTTGTATACTTGTTCAAATAAATACATAAACCACTGACAACCTGTTAAAACAGTGCTGTGGTTCCTGTATCATGGTGAGGTAGCTTGTGTTGAACGTCACTGCATTGATAGATGTTATTTCCATTGAGTAAATAATTAATCCAGGATATGAGATGCTGAACTCTTGAACAGTTGTTTTTCACAGAGTGTATCAATGTGCCTTTCACACTTAACACATCAGAAAGAAAACATTACAGACATTTACACAGAAACACACACTGCATCATTCTCACATAATGCTGCTTCCCCATATCTCCACCTTAAAAAAACTACTGGTGGTGCTCACATCAAGATGCTGCTTTCAAGTGCCGTTGGAAATACTTTTGCAACAAAAGCCTGTAGTGCAATGAATCAATCAAGTTCCTAAATTAGGAGATTTTTAATTTGTGTCACATCTGAGTTAATTAACAGGAAGGTTGCTGAAGTTGGGAAGTAGCAACAGCAACCTACTGTAATTATAAGTACAGGCTCATGTTTCTTTCCAAGAGTGTGCATATACTCTTTACTAGAAGAAGTACTGCTGCTAACAAGCTTCATTAATCATAATCTCAGTTGGTAAAACCCCTAATGACCATTATTGCACCAAAGGTTTAGAAGTGTTTTCTACATTGGTAATCAGAACTAGCATTATTGTCTGTACTTACATTGACACAAGAAACAAATGAGAAAGAAGGGAAGTCAGGAAAATGTAAGACACAGTTGGTCAGTACTGTAAAGCATTAACATGACCAGGTTAGGACCGAAAGCTTACTAAGTACAAGTATTGTAATTATTTTATGAAACACAATCTTGTCTTCATTGTAAAAACATGTAACATTTATATCAAAGTGCTATCTGCCACACCATTGTTGGTCGCTTAAACAATTATGTACATTAGCCTTTCAGTTAATGATGTACCAAATATAAAAAAGCAGTGTTTGGAACTTAATAACTTTTTAAAAATGTTTTGGTTATTATTTTTTTTGTATAATTATATTTAGAAAAATGCACTGTTATGAGTGTGATTTTCATTTATAATTAAAGAATAACCAAAACAAATATTTATAAATATTATTTAGATTTTTTAAATCAGAATCGTAAACCAAGTAGGTTTACACCATACAAGACATTTGTTTTGGTATATTTGGTACATACAAAGACACAGAAAAAATAATATAGAAAATACAATCAAAAAAATAGTACTATTATAAAAGCTATTTTTAAAAAACTATTGCAAGACAATTCTAACATATTAAAAATAAAGACAATATTTACACAAAATATTATGTGAGAAGCTGAGCACAATACAATTTAACTTACTTGTTAAAGTTTACGAGGAGCACTTTAAGGCAGCATGAGTCCACGCCTTCCATGGATCCTGATTGGCTGCCAATTACCAACTGGTGTTCCTCATTGGCGGTTACGAGTCCATTGAATCCCCTCCTCTACCTTTGTCAATTTCTTGCGCTCCCGTTGAAACGCCTGCTTGTTGTTTCCCCGGGCAAGGAGGAAGAAGTTGTTCAGCAAGGGCTACCGGAGGTTTGGGAACACCGAGATAGGATAACAGACTCCACCGAGGCAGCTTTACTCTCTGTTGTGAGCAGAGTACGACCCGTGAATCTGAATGGAAAGAGAGTAGTGGGCTGAAATCCATCAGGAATATAACCCACCATCACCTTGTAGCTCGGCACCGTGTGTGAGCGGCACCGTGCAACTCCTCGATCCAGCGTGTAACACCGCTGCTCCGGATTGTGTTGGGAACTACATAAACACACCCAGAGATGGTTAACTTTGCCAGGGGACCTTCAGAGACACAACTACTGCTGCTGCTGTGAACTTTTCTGTCCTAAAACCGTACAGAAGAGAACTTGGATTACACAAAAAATAAGTTATTTGTATTCTTATCACCAGCCAAAGGATTAATTATGCCGGACCAAATCACAGTTTCCGAGTTTGTGGCAGAGACAAATGAAGATTATAAATCACCGACTGCCTCTAACTTCACCACCAGGATGTCCCACTGCAGGAATACAGTGTCTGCTCTGGAGGAGGTGAGTGGCTTCAGTGGCACTGGGATAGAAATCCCCATAAACACTAATCTGAACAAAATGGGAATAGTAACCCCTCTTGTGTTATCCTTCCATGATATGTTTGATCAATATTAATTTCAAATATGTATGTCAGCTCTGGGATTTAGGTGACCTCTACACATGCAAGAAGAAAGTGCCCTCTATTGCACCTCTACTCATCCATCATGCTCCATGTTCCTTTTCCCACAAGCTCATCCAAGAAGACCTTTATTACTGTACTGGATCTCTATTGTGCCATTTTACAGTAGTGTTGATTACAAGTTGAAATATGTCTGTCCCCTCAACAATAAGCCAGCAAGAGTCAAGTCAAATCAGTTCCCTTTTTAAAGCCCAAAATCATGACATACAAATGTCCCTCAATGGGCTTTACAATATGACCAATATACAACTCCCCCTTCTACAAACCCTCAGTTAAGGTAAGAATAAAATACCCTTTTAGTATGGAAAACATAAGAAACATCAGGAAGAGCGAGAGACAAGATATCCCTCTTCCAGGTTAGACAGAAATGTAATACATCTCCTCTTTATAGTGTAGACAACAACAGGGGAAACAGAGAGCAACAGAATGACTCTATAAGGCACATAGACTGCAAATACAGGGTGATGTATACTGTATTTTCTGCCTACATATTAATGCCCTCAGCGATACATGGAGTAATGTTACTCTGTTCGTCCAGTTTACTGCAGCTGCATCGCACTGTATGTGCACAGAGAACACTTTGTGTTGCAGGTCATCAGGAGGAAGGACACTTCCGCTTTGTTCCCTGACAGCCCTCCACCGGCTCCCTCCCTCCCTTGTTATAGTTTCCCTACTTTGTGTGCTGTATGGTAGAGCCTCGCCCTGACTCATGGTAAAAATAGAATTTCCCACATGAGCAGCTCGGTGTGTTATGTGTGTGTTTCGGCGCTGTTGATGTGATATTGTGTGATAAATTGGACAGTTGCCTCCAGATTTCACTGGAAAAGTTATAGTTAAATTGTGAGAGACAAATTGTGTGTTTCACCTTTTTTATTGTAACAACAGACATTAAGATTGTGCAACACGAGATAAGTCGTCAGCTACACTACCACTTAATTTGTAACGTGTGTCTGTGGAGGGCTGAGCCAGACATACACCTGCTCAGACAGACAGGTGGTTCACTCAGGGATCAGACACCGTTTAATTCAAACTTCTGCTTTCGCTGCTACTGCTGGTTGATTTGTAATCTTGGTTAATAATTAACCTGTTTTTGGGAAAGATTTCACCACTGCTTTGAGAGGAATGTGCTTTTCTGTAGGAGTAAGCAAATACGTGTGTAGATTTGACGCTTTTAAAATAGTAGCCCAACAGTAATTGCTGGCTTGTGAGGTTGGGTTGAGAATACAATCCTGCAACCTTGCAGTTGAAGCTGCTGAATTGTTGTTGCAGAGATGTGAAGTAGCATGTTGTTGTTTCACAGTGACCTCCCCACGCTGAGGCTCAGGGAACACAAGGCCTTTTGTTGGGACAACAAGACCCTGCTCACTTTTGGCTGTTTGACCAATTAAACACTGCAGTGGAAAGGGAACACTTCCACTTATTGTCTGCCAGCCTGCCCAGAATCTCAAACACACGCACGCAACAACAAAAGCGCATTTCCATATGTACACATGAAACCGAAATCTACAAGTAGCTGGTAATTTATGCAGTTTAAAGAATGCACTTTTTATATTGCTGTAAGCGCTTCCTGAACATTTTGACAGACCATCAAAAAGTGGACACTTTCACCTTCAAGTATAATGTTACATCCATATTCTGTTTATTCATGAAGACTGTGGAAATCTAAATATCAGATTTTGCTGTTTTCAGCATTGTGCTGAGTTTCAAACATTGTGCTGATTCTGACCTCTAGAAACAGCAGTTTGTTTTACAAGCGCTGACTTTTTGTCTTTTACCCTTGAACTGAGAGCAGCAGATGGGCTGTTAGAAGCAGCACACTATTTTTGTGATGCTGCCGTACGTTGATGTTTCATTTCAGATATTAGCTTTTTGTGAATGGGCCTAATTTAAATCTGATGTTCTGATTATGAATCTATGGATCTGTGGAGTGTCAGATTGTAAAAAGACCATATATGGTGTATGGCAACAACGTAGTGGACAAAAACAGCGCGTTTGACTATTTGGAAGATATGCACTTGTTTAAAATTGCTGATGCACTTACAGCTTCACCGTCTAAAAATAATTTGAAAACTGACCACTATCTCTTGTTGTTTATAGGAAACCTTTAAATACACTGGATACTCAAGCTCTCAGAGGTGTTACGTAAATGGGTGCACCGATGTTGCATGATTCCTCCTTTCTAAACCTAATTCCATCTGACACAAGCTTAATTAAGCTAGTAGTTTTAAACTGCTATTAAGAAGCCATTCAGAGAGCTTGTTTGTGTGTCTGTGTGTGCGTGTGTGGGTAAAACGACAGCAATAAAAACCTGTTTATCCTGTAAGAGGATGTCAGGCTTTATGGCGTGACCCCCTCTGTGCTCCTGTGAGTAATGGCTCTGCTTCTTCCACTCTTGTCTTGACTTCTCTCTGGCAAGTCCAGACTGTTCAGAAATAAGAGCTCTCGGATCTGGATTTTCCCCTTAAAGAGTCAAAATTACCTGGATGGCATTAGTGTTTAATGGGTGTCTAAGTTGATCCGTTGTTATGGTTTGTGGATATTTCCTGATTGCTCTTTCTTTATGAGCCTTTATAAGACTTGTATGTTAAAAAAAGGTTGCTTCTTGTAGAATTGTCCTTTTTGCTCTAATGTATTTGTGTGTCATTGAAATGCAGTTAAAACACAATGTGAAATGTAAGACTACGCCAAATAATTGTCCCTATTGACAAGTTGAATGACATCCTTTTTCCTTGCCAGTTGTCTAACTCTTCATCATGTTAACACAAAGCCAATTCTGCATTCAACGTTTTGTGGTAAAACATGACCCCACAAGTTCCCTTTAAATAAGTCATCTACCCTGAGGGCTGAGTTGACCTCTGTGTTAAGTATTGATCTAGATCAGGTGTGGGGAACCTTTTTCCTCTCAAGGGCAATTTCAATTTTTTCCACATCCTCCGAGGGCCGTACAAATGATTGACCTCTGCTTAAAAATACTAAAATCACGGCCCATTCATTTCGCCTTTCTTTCATGCTGTGCAAAGAAAAAGCAACCTCTTAATCCAGATATTTTACCATGACTCGCGCATGCATGCACGTGCACGGTTGTGGCTAGGGATGTCCCGATCACCTTTTTTTGGTCCCGATCCGATTCCAATCATTTGATTTGGACAATTTGCCGATACCGATTTTTCCCAACCCGATCTTTATGCAATGCATTAAGAGAAAAAAAGAAAAAAAGCATTCAAGTTGTCCCTTAAGGTTATTTTTTTATTTAAATTGGATATTCTATCCAACATGGATATAGCTTCTTTCTTTCACAGCAGCATTGGATCAGTTCAGTTGTGCAGCATTGGATCAAAACAAAATAAAGCTTTCAGTACTCGTTAGCTTACTGCTACAATTAGACACTGCGCCCTGCCCACTCTGTTGCCAGATTTGAGAGAAATAAGCAACCAGGTCTATGAAAACAAGCCCCAAAGAAGCATCACATACATGATGTTGTGTAATTTGAAACCAAAACTAAGGCCTCAGGATGACTTTAAGACTTGAACATGGTCATTTTTGTTTTGTAACATTGAATACAAAATTAAAAAAAATAAAATAAAAATAAAAAAGATCCCGATCCCCAATTTTTTCTCCCGATTCCGATCTTTTGAAAATCACGTGATCGGCTCCGATCCCCGATCACGTGATCGGATCGGGACATCTCTAGTTGTGGCATGACTTCCAAAACAGAAAGATATGGACACTAGATGTGTGCAAATGTATTTAGTTTTTTTAAATGTTGTACTTTAAGAGCAACATTAAGAGATCTATGGATACATCTCTCAACACCCATATGAAACAGTACTGTAAGCAGATAACTATAATGATCATATAAAGATGTGCCTCTAACTCACTGATTGTGGAAAAAGCTTCTTAGCATAGCTAGCTAACCAGATGCTAATAACAACAAAGTTATTGACCGTATGATCAGTATGACAGATGAACAGATCGCCACTGGGCTTTCAACTAAAGACCAGCCACACAAAAACTGCGGCATGTGTACGGCTCCTTATGGGTACTGCAATGTCTGCCGGAGCGGCGTTCTGGTGCTCTCCGGCAGAACTACACCCCTGTCAGACAAGACATATACCACGTGATGATTCGTTAGGCTCGTGTTGTGTTGAAAAACAGGCACTCGCTTGTTTAATTATTTTGCGGTCTAGATTTCTTTAATTTTTTTCTTTTTTCCGTGTGTTTTATAAATTACCTCGAGGGCCGTGCCAAATGGTCTCGCGGTCCGTATACGGCCCGGAGACCGGAGGTTCCCCACCCCAGATCTAGATGAAAGTGCCCCAGTGCTTTTGCCTCATACAAGAACAACTCATGGGGATGTCTGCAGGACTGTCTGAGGCCAGAAACTGGCACAAGTTGTAGTCTTCTTGGCTCTATTCTTGTATCTGTCACGTTTTTTTCACGCCCTAGTTACTGAATCCTACCCGTCAGAGAGAGACTTTGAAAATGATGCAATCAATGAAGCCGTCTCCTTGAATAATTGTCAAGTGCATTCACTTGTTGCTCAGGTTTATATACCAGTACATTTGGGTTGCACTTATAGCTCACTGAGCAGTTGTGGCAAGCATTAAAGGCTTTGTTGGTGTAATAATTCCTTGGCAGAGTGGATCAGTTATTGGCTTCAGAATGGCGTATTACATCAAGAGCCCTCAAAACGAGTACAATACGGATCAGACTCATACAGTTGACTGCAGAAGATTGCCGAGTATTAAGGATTGTGGCTGCAAAGCGACCATGACTACTTGACATTCAAGACAGCTTTTGTGTTGTCAGCAGTGTTACACTTTGATAATTCTGTCAGCTGCAAGTAGTTACTCAGACAGAGACATAATAGGTCTCATGACATCACAGCTGCTTTATTATTTACAGTTGCTTGACAGGCAAGAGCCCATGCTTGTAATTCAGGCTTGGGCATCACTTGTAATTGATGCTTAAATACACATTTCCTCAATTTGTTCTGGACCCACTTGGCCTATAACATAAGCAACGAATTGCACTTCATTTCCTCAGCTTGTCTATCTTTTAAGCCGTATATATTTACTTAAAGTTTATTTTTAGAAGGACATGTTCATATTGTCAGCCACTACCACATACCACACCATTATCAAGGAAGCTAGTTTGCAACACTTGTCCCTAGATGGGCCTTTGTAAACATACAGAGAGCTCAAACGTGAAACATACAAAACAGCAAAAAAACGAGTACAATAAGAAGTAACACTACAATCTTTATGAAAGGCAACTTATCATCTGTTCCTGTGAGATCCTTTCAAACGGAGAAAGAAGTCTCTCCAAAGGAAAAACATGTATTGTAGAATCCATGAACCCAAATAGCCACCAACAATACTGCCGCTATCTATGGCCTGTATCCCTTGAGAGAAAACCGTGCTGCACCACGGTCTATAACCTCCCTTATATAGTGCCAGAAACCCACCCATCCAGTGGGCCTCTCCCTCTGTCCCATGTCCCTTTGTTGAGTTTATTCATTTTTCACCCATGAATAACAGTTATTTATAGCCCAGTCATCTTTTCATGGGTCATTACTGGTGTTGAGGGGGGTCAGGGTTAACTCAGTCCTGAAGCGTCATTAGTCTTCATTCTGGCTATGAATTCATCCAACTGAGTTCCAACTGACTGGTATGCCAGCTATGCAGTCTTATGGCATGCCGCCTTGCCGCTTTTGTTGAGAGGGAGTACCTCTGGGTATGGCAACAGTATTCCCAGCATCCACAGGCAACTGTTGGCTGAGTCTGCTTCTCACAGACTGTTTCGGACTTTGCTGATGGTAATGGGGCTTGTCAAATTGTAAGTCGATTCTTAATGAACTCAAGTGCCTGCTGTGAGCTTCTTTAGTCTCTCATCTCTTTATAGCACCTCTAAGCTTAATCTCAGGCCACCGGTTACTTTGGATGTATTCAAAAACAACCGGCTTTAACTTGACACAAACCTTCTTTTAGTACAAGATAATATCAATTTCCAGCTGCCTCAGTGGCCACACTGCTCTGACTTTGCATAACCGGTAATTGCAGAACAAAACTCTCTTTACTACTGCTTTGTGCTGAAAGGTCACATTTAAAATGCATCCATTAATGTCAAATGTGTTAACAACTGTAGGCAAGTGTGTTGTAAGTCTTCTCCATGCCGACTTATGTTGATGCTTGAGTAGTTCCCGGGCCAAGGGACGGACTTCTTCTGCCCTGAGTCCACCCCCATTCCCCAAGGTTGGGGGGTACGGCTGTGGCCTGGCTCGGGACAACAGCTGTCCTCCTGCAACAGGTGGTCAGGAGGAAAGTTTTAACAAGGCTCGAGACTGAAGGATTATCGATGCTGGGACAATCTACATTTAATAGCTTTTGGGACACACGGATGGATCTACAAGCTTTAACACACACATGGTCTTAGTGTGCAGTCTGGCCCAAGCAAGCAGTCCCCCAGCCACTCAGCCTATACCACCTAAGAAGCTTAATGCTTCCTATAATTGAAATGAGATTTCTGGAAGGATCACTGCAGCTTTGTCTACTCCCCTCAACACCCTCACTCTGTGCACAGCCCCGCTGTCCCTTGACATTGCCATACTGTAGTTAATGCACCAGAGTAGGCCAAGGACATTGAAGCCAAGCCAAATACACGCTTACATCTAAATATCCTGAGCGAGAACTCTTGGTTTTACGTAAATAATTGTTCATGAGTTTCCTTAAGTGAGTGTTTTTGATCTGGAAAGTTTTGGACCAGAACTTAATTTTGTTGTCCCTGGAAACTGTAAGCGTTTACTTGAACTCTGTTCTGGACAGTAGTATAGTTTGGGAAATGACACCAAACAGGTGATCTGGCATCTCAAGCTTTGGCACATTCAATGTGATTATCCACACTCATGATGCTTGATATATAAACTGACTGAACTAACCTGGCTAGCTGGCCTTAGTTAACAAAGGCTGGACATAACACCAGATCTTCTAACCCAGATATCTTGATAACAATGTATATCTTGATACATTTTTTTTTTGGTATTTCAATAAATAAATCCCCTAACCTTGGGAATGTCCAAGCCCAATTTCATCCTCTATGTGTGGTACCTCAGTGTCTACAATGGGATCGTGTCTTTTCAGCCTTCGGGATCGTTAGATCAGGATCTGTGTTATCGCCCAGAGACAGGCTCTGATCCGGCCCTCTATATTAATGCAGCAGATCTCCCTGTGGATCTACCATGGGCGAAGGTCACGTTCCTGTCCCCATCGATTCAAAGCCATGATGTCTTTTATCCCCAGATTTAAATGTTTTGATGTTATACGATTTTACTCATTTTTATAAACCATCTATCTTCATTTAGTATTTTAGTGAATATACAGTATATCAAAGATTGGACTATGCAGAGACCATTTGACATTGTCAGTCCTAGTTAGTCTGTTTCTTCTGGAGGAAGGTAACACTCAGTCCAGCATGATGATCAGGGTGCTCTGTCAGACTCAGAGGTTAGGGGGTCGGACACTAGGGGCGCTCGGGGTAAATTGGATCTTAAAACTTATCTCATCCATCAGTGTCCTTGTCCATATTGTATGAGAAAGCCCCTGTTGGCGGCTATTGTTCCCTGACAGACCCTGCCTCTTCATTAATGAACTCCAGCATTGATTTGTATTCCTGGCCACTGGGCTCTGATTGGGGCCATAGTGGGGTGGGAGAGGTGAATCCTCACAGTTGTGTTATCCTGCTGTCACTTTCTCTCGATGAACTTATTTTTACTTTGTTGGGCAATGTTTTGAACTCCTTGGGATCTCCCTCTCAAGGTAGCTTTAATCTGCATGCTTTTGAATCCACAGAGAACAAACTAGATGAATTGTATGTAGGGCTGTACCTAATGTCCTTTTACAAGTTTAAATGTTAAGCTTCTAATGACACTTTTTGAATGTCTATTTAGTTGGTTAAACATGAAGTAACTGGAAATGTTTGGATCAAATGAGTAGAAAACAATCCTACGCTGCCTGCCACCACTGGAATCTAATTCTAGTGGTTTGCAATGTTTTAACTTCACCTTTTTGGACTTGGAACATCCCCCAAGTTACAGTTTGTCTGTCATTATCTTTTCATGTTATAAGTTCCCAGCAGACTTTAAAAGAAGTATCTTTTTAGTGTGTCTGAAGGGAGATCTCAAACCCACAGTGGTGCATATACAAGCACACATTCTCTGTAGTTTTTCATTGCAGTGCTTTCCAGGAGAAAGCACGTAATTTCCCCTCTGTCTTTTTCAGACATCATAACCTTAACACACAGAACTGTGCGGTAACTGTTGGGCACTTTGCTGCTCCGACGCCACAAGGTCGACACGTACATCTATGAGAAAAGAGCCAAAGAGACACTCCAAGGTGAAGTCAGAGGAGATTTTCCTCTCTCAAAGCTCAGCACATTTGGTCCTTATTTCATGGCCACTCCTCCCAACTTGTTTTTTATTAGTCTCCTGCTAGTTTACACACTTAATTAAAGACTCCCCTCAAAGTCGGGTGGACCATTTTTAAGAGGTTTTAAACTTGCCGTCATCAGGAACTTTTATCCATTGTTTTTGAGGCTGTGATGGATGCAAATATATGGTGGAAGAATTGCAGTCTTTGAGTAAATGCAGTTAAGTGAACTTAAAACTTGGTTAGTAACATTGAGGCTCTAACAAGTCATTGTCCTAAGACTATACACAAAAAAGAAACATTGACACTGAAGTATTATTACCAGCCGCCTGGGAAATCTAAACGAAATACAAAAGTACTGCCCGGGTAAATCACCTTGTAAAAGTTCTGAACGACCCCTGAGCAGTTAACATAAAAGATTGTTTTCGCTAACACTTAAATCACTGCAGTTGATGTTGTCACCCCAGTGTGATTTCTGGCAACTGGCAGTCAAGGCTCTGGTCCAACAGTGGTCTTTGTAGTGCTCACAGAGGAGCTATAAAGCCCCAAGTGTCCCGGTGCTAAAATACCAGAAGGTAGATGAGATATTTGAATAACTTGCGGCAAAGCCAGAAAAAGCTGCAGGGGAAACTAAACCAAAGAAGTCCTGCTAGTTTTCAGTCAATCTTTGGCGTTGAGTCTCGCAAGGTAGGTTTCAATATCTGTGCATTTGGGCTTGTGTGTGTTAATGAGCTTTTGTTAGATAGTCTTAAGGCGAACTGTAGTAAAAAGTACCCTTCCCCTCCCTTTCTCTCTTGACTACCAATGAACTTGCATGGTGGAGTTTTCCATGTGGCCCCCGGGGCAGACTGACTACACAAATCTCAGCTGTGAGCACAGAGAAACCCTGAAACCATGGCCTGTCAGCGGTCAGCTCCATGGAACCAACTTCTATCCCAATATTGACTTTACTCTCTCAGCATGAAGGAAAGTTGTGAATGAAACACTTGAAAGGGTGTTTTCAGATGGATTTTCTTTTCTTAGAGTGGCTTTGTACTTCATTGAAGAAACTCGGACTGAAGTTGAGAGTCGGTCTCACGGATAGGGTTTCGATTTCGATTGTAACAGACAAAGTTACAGTGAACAGTTTAAGTAGAGCACCGTCTCCCTCAGGGATCTACCTTCTCTTTGACTGCACTGGATATTTGACATATGTTTTGAATGAGTCACAGCTTTTCTTCTGTAGATAAAAAGAGGAAAAGGAGTGTGCCCTTCCTCTGTTTACCCTTACTGTGCCACATGTGGAGCTCTCTCTCTGGCAGAGAGCTGGCCAACAGTGCAAACACAGCGCCAGGCGACCACTGTAACGCCACACCTGCAGAAAAGCCAACGTGTCTCCTCCTGTAATGTAGTGGTCAAGACTGCCTGATGGTGTTTTTTTTATGTTTTTCTACAGGGAAATGCTCCGTAAATTGCTTTCAGGTGACTTAACATAACTACTGGCAGCCATATGGGAGTTGTGGTGTATTACCTCGACAACACCCAAGAACAAAGCAGTGTAAATCAATAGGAAATAAAAGAAGCTCATAAATAGCCAATGTTTCTCTGGCAGGTCTTTTAACAGCAGAGGAGCCCTCACCACACACACTCGGCCCCTTTTAGTCTTTAAGCGTGAGGTGGGAACAGTCCGGGATTTTGGGAATCTTGACGTTCCCGATAATGGACTGATACATATGTTGTTGGTGTTCCAATCTTTCAACGTCTTTAACTCGGATGTCATTGCGTTTCTGTGAAAATATCACAGCCCAACTGTAATTCAGTGGACTGATGTTTGTCAGGAGAACGGATATTACCAATGTGCCACAGCCAGCGGCAATTATTGATCAAAAAGATTGATTTCAAAAGGAAGGGAGATTGATTTCAAAAGGAAGGGTTCCCGTTTATAGTTTGTCCTCCATAGAGCGTACTGTAGGTTGGCGTCACTGCTATGGTGAAATAAATATGATTTAACATGGTGTCAAGTCTTACACATGATCTTCACATCAAAACAAGAGCTTTTTATTTATAGTCCTGCGGGGTAAGTGTGAGTGAGTTATTCAAGAGCTGGCCCTTTTAACACACTCTTAGATGTTTTAGTAGTTTTCTTTGAGGAGTGAAGTTTCTCTGGTTTTGAAGTTTGAGCGTTTAACATCTGGCCCCTTCGTAAAACCACGATTACAATCCACCACAACCATCACAGATATTGAACCCACACATGCACCACATAAGTTGGAAATTCGCATCCCAGACTGCGTCCTTCTTATCCCAGATTTTTCACATTGTGCGGCAGACTGTCCCCTCGCATTACTTCCGCAGGGAGGGGGCTTAAGGGGTTAGGAAAGGTTAGCAGACAAGTTATAAAGAACCACCAGACATAACTAACGTGTGTGTGTGTGTGTGTCAGCTTTAAAATAGTGTGTGGTGATGACGACAGTGTTACTACAGATGGGAAGGATGGCTTGGATTGTGTTTTGTTGAAATTGAACATGTGTGTGTGTTGTATTGTGATGGGGGGGGCCTCTGAGAAAAGCAGGGCAGCTTCTTGCCGAGCAGACATGCTGTCATCAGCAGATAGTTAGTCTGCAGGAACAATGGGGCTGGCTCTCTGTCTTGTCTGTCAGTCACTCCAGCATGCAATCATCCAGGAATGTCTTTCTTCTGCAGACAGCGGAGTGAGAGGTGGAGAGCACTATACGCTAAAATAGGCTGGACTTCATTCTCTTCTTAGACAGCAACGTTCTGCCCTCTTTACGTTTGTTCTGTGTTCATGTGCAGTCAGCTTTTTGTTCACAGAAGCCCAATATTAGCATTGGGTTACTTAAGATTGGCTTTTTGTCATCACGGTAGAACGGATTGTTATTGTATTTAAGGGAAGAAGAAAAATCAGCAATTGCATGTTATTCATGCTCTGAAGTTGCTTAAATACCCCCCCCCCCCCCTTAGGGCAATGAAACTCCACATTTTTACCAGACCAAACATCTTATTGTGAAATGAAAAAATAGCCTCATTTTTTTGTTTTAAATACATTGATTTATAAACAAAGTACTCAGCCAATAGTAGTCAATCATTCAATCGAAAAAATTGAACTGCGGTGTAGGGCTGCTCAATTAATCGTATTTTAATCGCGATTACGATTATGGCTTGCAACGATTACGAACACAACGTAATCGAAATAAAACGATTATTTTTTTATTATTATTATTACTTTTTTTTTTTTTTTTTTTCAGTTGAATTATACTTAAAGTCCAGGGTAATCAACTGTTAAAAAAATACTGTTCACATTTTTTTTCTCCAATAAATGGATGTTTTCAAAGTCAACAAATAATCGCATTTAATAATCACAATTACAATTATTGACCCAAATAATCGAGATTATGATTTTTGCCATAATCGAGCAGCCCTACTACAGTACCATTTCATCATAAAAAACTCATCCAAAATGTCCCCACCTTGTGTAGTATCCAGGACTAGCTTTGCATTCTTCCTGTTGTAGCCATATAAAGGGACATTGAGCGTTTCACGTGAACAACCCAGAAAGTGGACAATGGCTGCACTATGTGAAGACTTTGTGACCCTCTCTGGATAATTTCCCCTTCTTGTTTTGGTTTTGAAGACCTTGGCAAATGCTGGGCCAAGCACTTTGGATTCATTCGCTCTGGTTTTGGCCCTTTTCGTTCAACTATGTGCTTACCCACCTTGGATTTGCCTTGTGGGTAAAAAATGCAATTTTCTGCAGGAATTAGTTGTTTATTTAGGGCTTTTTTTCTGCATACGTTTGTTTTTCTTCAAAAGGTGGTTGTGGTAACTGCAGCGCTTACAAGAAGTGGTTATGAAGAGGCCATCCCTCTCTTTTTTGAATGAGATTTCATTCACCACTATAATCAAATCATATATTTTTAAAAGGGTGTAAAATCTAGGGGGTGTAAGAAAATTACATAAACAATTAGAATCACAATATAAGATGTTGTGATGCTATATTGCCTTTTTGAAAACACGACTGTTTTAATGCTTATATTTGTGTGTTCTTTGTACAATGACAGTTTTCCTTAATTAGATTTGAACAAATTGTGATATATTTATAGCCTTACAGTATTGAAATATATATTTTCCCTTCATCATGATATCAAATGGACTCCTGCCAATACAAAGCCCTATACCTTCTCATTCAGAACGACTGAACTGTCATATTCTTGTGTTGAGAGGCAAGCTGCGATCTTTTGTGTTTTTCTTTGTGTTTAATGTGAGCCCTTTCCTGCTTTTTTTGTCAATGTCAACACATAAGATACTATCTCTGTACTGTGCTCACAGATATCAGTCACCTTATACACGTTGCTCTACTGTTTGTCAAAATGCATCACCATAAGTGAACGAATCAATGTGGCGACAACCCCCATCACCCTGCAGTGTTGTGGTAGTCTCTGCAGATTGGCTGGCAGCAGATGGTGCCTTATAGTAATCCAGATGATGATGATGATGGCAAGATGATGTAATGCATTAAGGCGGTTAATAATTTTGGATCATGTGGGAGTTTCTCCTCCTTCCAAAAAGATTAGTCAGCGGCTGTAGAGGGAAAGAAGATCCACTCTGGTTCCTTTTACTTTGAGTGCCTATTAGGAGAAGAAAAATGCTGACATTGCAGTAACTTAATATGCTGTGCTTGTGAGGCAGCTCAGAGGCTGTTTCTATTGTGTGAGGATGCAGCTCTGATCCAGTGCTGCTAAATCGCTACACAGTACAGTGGAAGTCCCTCTTGCTTTGACATTTGTTGGGTTCAAAAAGTCGAACGAGTTCTCGCATGTAGAGTGGCCTGGTGCTTGGGGAAGAGTCACTCTGCTGAACCCTGGAGAGCACGTTGGAGGGGAAATGTGTGAAAGTGACTGCAATGTCACCTGAGTGTGAATGATTTAGAGCAGTGTGTTTGTTGTGTGTTTGTTTGTTGCTGCGATTGGTTTATTACCCCGCCTGTCTGCCCCCCACCTGTCTCGCCTCTTTCTCCCATCGGACCGCTCTGAATGTTGAAAGGGTCTGCTGGAGCGTGATACCGCCTGATTAAGTGTCAATATGCATGTAAGGCTTAAACTGATCAAACTGATTCGCAGGCTGATTACTGACGTCATGTGGAGGTCAACCAGAGGCTTAGGTCTACCAATGTGTCAGTAGACAGTGCAGTCACCAAGTCTTGATCATTCACCTTTCTATACCGAAGGGAAATGTGCACCAACGCATGTGAGCCAAACTGGGAATTTCTAAAAAAGCCTCTGCCAAGCAAACATATGAAAGTGTTTTATTTTTCCAAACTCTGCTGGGAGCTGTTTCAACAGCATCTGCTTTTGTATTATTCTTTTTCAGCTGTTGGTAGTTCCTCTCTCCTTTTTTTAAGCATTGCATCAAGCAGATTAAGTGCATAAAAGAACGATCCAAGGCACGCTTTTGAAAGTAAGAAGCCTTTAATCAAATCGAATTTGTCATTTTCAAAGTGTTTAAATACTATAAACGCCAAATGCTCTTTTCGTATAGAATTGGAATGTGGCAAAGGGTGGCCTCTTAAAGTTGCTTATCTGGCGATTGTGTAGACACGGTTAATAATATCATGCTCTGTTTTAACTCGAGGAAAATTCACATGCCACATTTTGGATCACAAGGCAGCCCATGATAATGACATTATAAGGATACATTGTGGTGATTTGAATCAACCAATTAAAAAGGGTTGAACAGTTGCATTGTGCTGCATGTAGCTGATAAAGAACCTCTCTTACCAAAGCAGCAACATGAAACTGACTGTGTTGCTGCAGCATATGCATCAAAAGCTTTACTCACAAAGTGAACAGCTTACTATAAATCTTTTGTCCATTTGGCTTGACTTCCTCCACAAAAACATCAATGCTGCTTCCAGGGAGCCCAGATGAGCTGGTCAGAGTGCTGCGTTTCTATTTACCGCCTGATTTATCATATCTGTGTATAAACTCAGTGATGTCATGCTAGCTACAATAACCTGTGACTTGCATTTACCAATATTTGAGCAAAAACAGCTATTAACAGAAAGCCACATTCACAGATTGGTTTCGAAACAATTTTGCATTTCTCTTATGAAATTATAAAATGCATGATGAAACACACACAGCCTTTTTATGCAAACACCGTTACATGCTTCGACAGTAGCTCACCCTTGTTTGACCCCTTACCAAACACAGTCACACCATCAAAAAGTCAATCAATAAATGATAAATAAAGGTTTTATGGGCTCATTTGGAAATTGCTTCCAGCAAAACCGAAACAAAGGAGAGATCTTATTCTGTGAAAGACAAGTGTATAAAGAGATTTACACATCAGTGAAATATTGTATTTTATCCTAAGTTGTACTCTTAACTCTCGTTTTAAATGTAGATCTACAGTCAAGCCTTCTACTGTCTGACAGAAGCTCGGCTAGCAGCAGAAATGCTCTCAAGGCTTTGAGTCCTGGGAGTAGATTGAACGTAGAGAGCAGAGTGGTATCAGCTCTGCTAAGAAAACACTCAGTGGCTGTCTCCAGTTACCCTTTAAAAGTCTGTGTGTGGTTGGATTGGTTTGGCGGTGTAGACAAAGATAGTACTCTGCAGCTGTATTTTTTCTCACTGTGTCTCTGCCTGTTTTGAGAGTACCTGTTTAACAGTATGGCTGTGTGGGGTCTCAGCTACAGTTAATAGGATAATAGCATATGTAACATGAGTCATTTTACAACATTTGAATTAACTAAAACCACATCGCTCTAAGTCTTACTTTGACTCAGAGGAACAAGCAGCTTCTGGTCGGCTTCATTTAATTTGCACAGTTCCCATAAGACATCAGATTTTATTTTTAACATGTTACTTTTACTACTATACTACGGTCTGGAAGTTTGTTTACGTAAAAACCTTTGTTGGGAAACGGTTCCTGCTCTGGTTTTGGTCATTTGGGTTATTGTACATTTGTTTTAATCTGTTAGTTTGAATTGTTTCAGATTTGGATCCAGTTGGAATAAAACTGTCATTTTATGTTGCTTGAGAAAAAAAACGTCTCAACGATATTTTGCGATTACTGCCAAAAGCCTTGTTAATATATGAAATATTTTGAAGTAATACTAGTAATGGTGCTGTTCTCTTTTTATGTTTTAACATTCTTTTTGACACAGTTTGTTGAGCAACATAAATGAGGTGGGCAATTTTTGTCCAAACTTGATGCAGGCTCTGAAATATTTTCACTTGGGACAATTTGCCTTTCATAGCAGGAAAAGCACAGGTGTTACTCAAAGCATTAACAATGGTTCTGTTTTAATAACCGTTTTAAAATCACAAGCCATCATGCAACCCACCAAGACTCTGAGACCAAAGCATCTGAATTTAGTTTTTGTGTGCCTTTCACTACTGTGTATGTCAAAAAGTATTTCAGAAAATGTCAAATTGGGTAAAATGTCTCTCCAGCAGCTGGTGGTTATCAATCCAATAATCAGCTGTTGACTGAATTGCAGCTCAGCCTTGAGTTTCATCTTGTGACTCATTAGTTTGTTTTGTCTCTACTTTTCCCAAGGTGTAAAACGTAACTGCTGAGGTGAATAAGACCGATTAAAACGGAATAAATGTAGGAAATGCTGTTTACACTTTCCCCTCAGCCAGTATCCTTATATTTAAAGAATGTGTAGTTGAAAAAGGCGACTCCACAATAAAATGCTGTGGATCAGCTTGTAGTTGAAGATCCATCCGCAATGTCTCAGAGCATATTGCCAATGCTTTTTATTATTTTTTCATTCTGCCTCTACCATTGACACTTGATTTATTTGTCAGTTCTTCTTTAAAGTCATGTCAGCCTGTCTCTCTCTCTCTCTGTTCCATTATATGTGTTTTTGCAAGTATGTGTGTTAGTGAAATATGACCCATGGGAAAACTAAGTTCTGAATAGTTCTTCCATTATGCAATAGCTCATAACTAGGATTTTAAATACAGCACAGATTTATGGATGTAATACATGTTGTCATCGCATGCAGTGGTGTTGCAGTGCAGTGTGGGTGTGTACAGCATTGGTGTGTTTGAATGGGAGCCATTGTGTGTTTTTGTTTCAGAGAGTCTGGGGATCTCATGTGTTTCAGTCAGTTGGGGAGCAGAGCAGGAAAAAGTGGCGCCGACTTTGGCCAGCTCGGGTGGACGTGCTTAATAAAGTCCCTAAAAACTAATATCCCAAAATCCCCCTCGCCCCCAGAGACTCCCTCACTCATCACCGCTACAGTGCTGCATTGTCTCAGCTGGACTCCCAGTGTTTGTTCTAGTTAGTGTGTGAATCTGAGCTCAATGTGTTTGAAAGTGTGACTATGGTTATTTAGGTGTGTGTGTGTGTGCGTGTGCGTGTGCGTGTGCGTGTGCCAGTCTATACACATCTCAGGGAAATTGTGCTTCATTTATAGCCTGCAGATGCTTATTGCTTTTGCCTTATAAGCTATTATACTGATGCTACTGTACATCATGACTCTGCTTTTCATTTGACACACACACACACACACACACACACACACACACACACACACACACACACACACACACACACACACACACACACACACACACACACACACACACACACACACACACACACACACACTAACTGACGATGAATATGGTCTATTTTTAGTTTTCCCTTGAATAATTCATTTCGAATGGAGATTGCACTAAGACACACACACACACACACACACACACACACACACACACACACACACACACACACACACACACACTCTCTCTGAACATTATCATCCATACAAAGATGATTTACAGTATCACTGCAGAGCTGTTGTCTCAGAATACTAACCCTGTTTCTACACCCATAAATCGCTGCGTACATCTCATACAGTTCTTGTTTTGTGCTCAGGTCACCAAATCAAAGCTTTATAGGTGGAATATAAAATGTGGATGTCATACTCATACATTGCTGGCTCGCTACCAAGTAACGTTAATTGGAAGAAGTGTCAGAAAAATGGCAACAAGCGTTATTTAAAGAAATCTAAAGCATATACATTTCCTTAATCTTCTTGAAATATGCAAAGTAAATTAAAGTAATTAGTTGAAGTAGTAAATCTACTCTGAGTTGAGTGGTGACATTTCAGCCTCTGACTCTTTGTGTCTGTCTGCAGGCGCTGGACGTGGACCGCAGTGTTCTGTACAAGATGAAGAAATCTGTGAAGGCCATCTACACGTCTGGTCTGGGTGAGTCCTCCTGTCTGTTCTTTATGTCTGGCTTTTCATTTTCCTATCTTTCACTTCAGTCGGAAGCCTTTAAAGATGTCACTTAGCTCCTTTTCATGATGAAAACAATCAAGACATTGATTTATCATATTTCTGATATCTCTTTATCAAACGAATTCATCTCTTTGAGTTTGGGGTTTAGTGGCTGCTGGACTGAGTTAGCATACTCAGCTATTTTTTTACGTTTTATTCTATTTATATGTCTTTTACATAGTATAATGAGTTAAAATGCAAAATGGATAAACATTTGAAAATATGAATTGAATGCATCCATAATGCATTTGTTCCACTGCCTTGGAGTTAGAGTTTGGTAGGAGAGTTTTTGTGTTATTATTACCGTGCTCATTGTGGCTGGTTGGGCCAGTGTCGGGTGTTTGCAGTGTCTTTTGTTTGGCCGGCCTGAAAGTTCCCCGCAGAGAGAGGGAGAGAGAGGGAGAGAGAGGGAGAGGGAGAGAGGGAGAGAGGGAGAGAGGGACCTCTGAACAATGTGCCGAGCATGTCTTTTTCAGAACAGTGTGAGCTCTGTTCAGAGGGGCAGCTGTCCGATCCAGACCCCCAAAGGAACAGCTGGGGAGGGGTACACGCTGCGTTTTGTGTGTGGGTGCTGAGGCATGGACACACCTCACTTTGCATTTGCATATATGAAGTGCCTTTTGGTGGCTACAAGAACCTCTATTTTGTTATCCCATGACATAAAAGGCTGGTATTGTGAGTCAGTATGTGTTCTCCCGTTCAGCTGCCAGATTAAATGCACCTGTTGTTATATACCGTATATATATTTAACCTTCATTTCAATCTATACTTTATTGCATGAACGTAGACCTGTATAACATTATCCGGTGTTTCAGGCAGTATTATTCTGTCAAAACAATTGTGAGAAAGCACATTTTTGCCTCAAAGTGTGAAGCTTGTCCAGATCAGTGTTTACAATAGAAACACTGTATTATCTGTGGAAAGGCAAGTGGGAATGTTGTCATTCACAGTTCTCCAAGGAAATCTCTGCCAGACTCTGATCTGTTTTGAAAACAAACAAGACGACACTATGGACCCTTTTTTGTTTTATGCCAATGCCAACCCTGTAGCTCTAGGGTACTTGGTAGGCATCACATGATTAAGATATAATGTATGTTCCAAACCCAAGTCTGCTGTTAAAGCCAATTCACTGAAGATACAGTAGCAACAATATAATAGTTGTATGTCAACAGCTGATCAAGTTATTTTAATGTGAACGGGGCTGCTGTTACTGACAGAAGTAAAGATAGTTTATACCTTTTCAGCTCAATTGTGTTTCAGCCTCTTTCCGCTCATTCAGTCAAGAAATAATATTGGCAGTAAAGAAATATCCCTTTTAGCTTTTAAAAATCATGCAGGTAAAATGCATTACTAAATTAGATGACAACTGTATTTGCCCAAGGAAAATGTGCTTTGCAATTACAGAAAGGAAAGACAACCTATACTTACTGTTGCTGCTGACACGCACTAAGCAGCTGTTACACAATACCTAAAGCAAACCGTAAAGAAAGAGTGTGAAAGGATGTTCTTCAGAGACGATGCGTGACAAATCCTGGATAATGAGAAACACAATAGGGAGCCTCAACACTGACTGCCTCAATACTCAGAGATAAACTGTAGGTATGACAGGCTGTCGAGCTCAAACCCTGGAAGCATATTTTCAGCTGTGAGGAATAGTAATGATGAGGAGGAGAGGATAGGGAGGAAGATGGAGGTGTAGTTGGTATGGGTACAACCAGAGATGCTGAGCAAGCAATCTAATTTTGTAGCAGTGAATACAAAAAATATTGGAATTGCCAGTTAAAGAGATGGGAAAATATGGTTGTACATTTGAGCGAGAGAGCCCCATGTTGCTGCAGGGGCCTGTCAGGTTGTCAGATTTTTGGTTTTGATGAATAAATCAGCAGCAGCACCTTTTCAAACCGCTGAAGAACCTGCAGCAGGGCTCTTCGGACAGACGTGCCAAAGCTGCTGAACAGATAAAGACTCGAGGCAGACCTATAGGTGTGCAGGAGGGCTGGATGGAGGTCCTGAATAATGCAGCACCTGACAATGTTGCGTCATTGAAAACACTCAAACTGATGGCTGGCATGTCTTTTAAGTTACGGCTGCACACTCAAATATTTATGTCTTGCCTGCAAGGTAACTGACTGTTTAAATGAAGAACATTTTTGACTTTTTTTACATTTCTCTAAATAAGTCAATATGTATACTTAGCTATTTTCACGGCTAATGAAATATAGCATGTTTTCAATTTGGGGTCGACACTGCAAACACAGCCTTCCTCTGGCATAATAATGAAAGTATGTATCTCCTTTGACCAGAAATGTGGTGCGTTCTGGAGAACCCCCAATTGAGATGCATATACCGAATGCGCTCTACACATGTTTCTTAGTCCTGAATAATATCTTGTCTTAATCAGAAATTATGCAATTGGAATAAGGCCCTAATACAAGAATATCTAAGTGGAATAAGGTTTTAACATGACCCATATCTCATTTGGAATATTGTCACATTTCTGAATAATAATGGAATATTAGATGTGCCCATATTGTAAATGAGGGTTCAAGTGTTTTTTTGATAGAGTTCGTAGAGAGATATGGAATTGATCTGAGCTCGGCCATATGTTGTGTGAGCGTCAAACGTTGACCCGTCAGAACAGAGTCTGAGCGAATGAATGTGGGAGAGAGGAAGCAGAGACCAGTCTGCTATCTGTTGATTAAACCCTGTGTGTTACTTTTTGTTTGTGAGTGAGAAAGAAAGATAGAACAAGTAGAGAAACAAGCCTATTGGATGTCAGTTAAGCCTCAGCAGGGACATAGAAACTTTCTATTGTGTTTTTTAACAGTAAAGATAATGTAAAGGAGGCTGTTAACAACTGTGTCTGAGAAAGTCATTTTTGCTGGGTGAAAAAGTGTGTTTTTGTCTGTTCAACCGCATCATGGCCTCTGTCCTTCAGCTAACACAAGTTTATCATTTCCCGAGGTCAAGCAACAGGAATCTTTTTTTTGTGTCTCTCTGTGTCTTACACTTAGTGCCAAACAACCATTTTTAAGTATATCTCTTAAACTTTAGATGGGCCAAAACCCACTTACAAAGTTTCATTTCAAGAGGAAATATGTAAAATTGTAATGAACGTAACCACATGTATAAAAGTAAAACCTATTGCTAGTACAAGTAAATGCAGAGGAACTCTTATTAGTTAAATAAATGAGCTCTCAAATGCTAATAACAGGCTTAATAATTAATTTCCAGAAAAACAATGCAATCTGGGAAGATCAGCGAAACTAAGATGCTGTCAGTAACAAAATAAGTAGATGGTTTTATGCTACCCGTGCCTTAAGACACTTTCAGTAGTAGTTCACTAGTTCTCAAATTGCAGTTTGGGATCCTCACAAATGGTCGCATAAAGTAATGCTCGACAGTGATGACAATGTGCCACAGTTAGAAATAGATTTGTTGTAAGCATTTTAAGCATCAAAATGGTACAATAATAGTGAGTGTTCAGCGTTTATAAATGGCATGAAATATTGACAAAAGGTTACAGAAGAGGGGGAAGTTTTCAGAGGCAGTACTAGTTAGCATGCAAAGACAATGTTACTTTAAGAAAGCTCTTTAACATCAGGTTAATGAACTGAAAATGTTTAGGCAACATGTTGAACCGCATTGAATTAGCAGGTTCTGTTTACAGTGTAAACTAAAGCAAAGGCTGCCTCTGCCCTCGGTGTCACTGCTCTTGGTTTCCTTGCCGTCTTACTGGAGTAAAGTACATACATATTTTGGCGTGTAATGCACTCTTTTTTTTGGGTTGAAGCTTCTCTGCGGACTGCATTTGTGATGCGTTTCATGTTTCAATAGATACACATGTACTACATCACTAAGCAGCCGGGGGTAGATTGGGCAGTTAGTCGGCGCTCATGTGCCGCTTCAAAAACAACAGAGCCGCAGCCAAACAGCTGGAGCTGATATGTAAACAGTGGAGTGTGTGGTCAGGTTCAGTGTCTGACACAAAACACACTTTTAAAGTTTATTATATGTTTCTCATTTCTCATTTCACTGCTTTGAACCACAAGCTGTTTTTATAAGGCTTATTTATAATGTCCTTAATCTATGAATTGTTGCGTCAACAAGATGCAATGCTTGTTTTGGCCCAACAACTATCTCCTAAAGATACTGTAGGTTGTTTACTAAAAGTCTAGACGACAAACATTCATCTTTTTTAAAGCTGCTTAAAAAATAACTTACTTAATTACTAGTACTAGTTTAAGGTTCACTACTGTATGACTGAGTGATAATAATTCGGTGTGTATTTCTTTTCAATGCAACTTCACATATACTATATTTTTTAAGACTAAACCATTAACCACTCAATTGAACTTTATTGTCTGTGTTCTGGAGGCAGTGGGAAAAAGTCACTATCTCAGGTACTTTGTAGTAGCAGCTGTTCAAAACCCTCATTTACCACTTGTGTGCTGAGTCTTGTCGGAGCTTTATCATCAGCTCAGCTGCGGTTTAAATTAGATTTGTCTGATGTGAGGAGGTCGGCAGGTAGTGACTCAGAAGCTTTTAGCTTTCCCCTTTTAATAACATGATGGATATCTCTGCAGCAGAGACATGAGCTTATCCAGCTTCTTCAACGCGTGTGTGTGTGTGTGTGTGTGTGTGTGTGTGTGTGTGTGTGTGTGTGTGTGTGTGTGTGTGTGTGTGTGTGTGTGTGTGTGTGTGTGTGTGTGTGTGTGTGTGTGTGTGTGTGTGTGTGTGTGTGTGTGTGTGTGTGTGTGTGTGTGTGTGTGTGTGTGTGTGTGTGTGTGTGTGTGTGTGTGTGTGTGTGTGTGTGTGTGTGTGTGTGTGTGTGTGTGTGTGTGTGGCAGATAAAAAAAGCAGTCATGATGTGGCAGCAGGTTTCTTTTACCGACATCTCTTTTTTCCTTAAGTCCTTTCCTCACGCCACCCTCAAAAATCCTTTTCTGTCTCTTAGTGATCGTTGTCATAGCAACAGTCCCCAGTGCCCCATCCCTCCGCTGCTGTCCCGATGGCATTAGCTGTTATCAGCTGCCTACCCTGGCGTGAAGTGAATTAAGTGGAATCATCTAGGCCTGGCCCGGTGGTAGATTAGGTCGACTTTAGACATGCTGGGAGACTTCTGTCACAGCTGCTTTATGGGTTCCCCCTCACTGGTAACTGACTGGGGTTATTTTAGACTTTGGGGGTTAAATCTGTATATTTTTATTTTCCTCTTCCTGTCTTTACATTTCTTTTACCGTAACTTGTTTGTCTCTGTCCCCGCCTTTCACTTCTGAGAGTTGTCTTCACCTCTCTCAGTACAACCATTAATAAAGTGAGGATCAAGATATTCTTCTACCTCTGGTGTTTTTATCACAAATACGGGCGAGGGTGCGGAAGCTATTCGAGGTAGAAATATTAGGATCATAGCCATTTAACTTTGCATAAAAGTATATACAAATGACCTTTCTCACCTCACCTCCTTCACCACCAAGATCATTGTCAAATAACTTTCTGTTGGCTTACTAATCAACTTCATGACTCTTTTCTTGATGATGGTCAGAATAACTAGTTGAACCAGTCAGAGTGATGCAGGATTCTTACCTCCCTCATAAGTTTACATCTATAATAATGTTTGATATTTTTTTTTATTTTTTTTATTATTATTATTATTATGAAGTTATATGCAGCTATTAATAAGCTGCATGAGAAAACTGCAGCATTGTATAGAAGAGACTCCTCACCTCATTGTCCTTATTCCAGAAGATGTTCTTACACTCAAATATCAAATATAATATACAAACGATCACTTGTGTGCAGAAGGAAACCTTGAAATGTAATGGGAGGATCAGGCAGCTGGAAAATCTTGGCCTCCTAGAAGACCACCATCCATTATTCATACCCAGAGATTGTTTATTGAATTTTAACAATGAAAGTGAAAGCCCTTAGTTTGATTACACTAGCCCATCCAAGCTGACCTCTGTGTGTGTGTGTGTGTTTCAGCGCATGTCGAGAACGAGGAGCAGTACACTCAGGCCCTGGAGAAGTTTGGAGAGAACTGCGTGTACAGAGACGACCCTGATCTGGGTTCAGCTTTCCTCAAGTTCTCCGTCTTCACCAAGGAGCTCACTGCGCTCTTCAAAAACCTGGTGAGCCTACGTTGTGTGTTTCTGTGTGCATTTGGGGGTGGAGTAAAATCTTCTGGGGAAAAAGCAAGATTTCCATCCTCTCCTCTCTAATTGTCTCCATCCCCCTGAGTCCCTGTGAGTCTCTAACTAACACACACATCGAGCACATACCAAGTCCAGCTGGAACT
The DNA here is from genome assembly GCF_949606895.1 of Notothenia rossii. Taxonomy (NCBI): domain Eukaryota; kingdom Metazoa; phylum Chordata; class Actinopteri; order Perciformes; family Nototheniidae; genus Notothenia; species Notothenia rossii. The sequence continues at coordinate 70,679,775 of NC_136905.1, read as the reverse complement.
TAAAGCCCCCGCGGAGGTATAGCTCTAGTTTTTCCATTGAGGCAGCCAAAGAGCCACTGCAACACAACATATCTCCTGGATCTAAATCAACCTGATGTCTTAAAGCCAGGTTTGTTGTACTGAGGCCAGAGCTTTATTGGAAAAACCTGACACCATCATGTGAGGTCTGTTGCTTCCGCCTTCGACACTGTATCGACTCACACTGAGATCAGGAGATTTGTTTTTATTAGTATTATCTCAACACCTTATATTAAAGAAATATGAGCTGCCTGCCTGACCTGGATGTGAAGATGTAATCTCTCGAAGTTCGAGCTCTCGCTTCCTAGACTCCACGTGCAGCAATACACACAGGGGCTCGTAGTAAGGGGAGGTTCGTAATGTCTTATAATGGATGTATTTTAATAATGTAAAATTAAAATGTGCAAATAAAGATGGTGCAATTGCTGCTGAGGGGGCACACTTCAACCCAATAACCCTTATTGCTTCAGTATTGGATATTATCACCATCTTTACTGTTCAGAAAAAATAATTAGATTTTTTAAAAACTTTTGCACACACATGCACACACACACACACACACACACACACACACACACACACACACACACACACACACACACACACACACACTAGGGCTGCTCAATTAATCTTATTTTAATCCCAATTACGATTTTGGCTTGCAACGATTATGAAAACAACCTAATCGAAATAAAACGATTATTTATTTTCTTTTAATTTTCCCTTTTTTCTTTCTTTTATTTTTTTTTGGGTTTTTTAGTTGAATTATACTTAAAGTTCAGGGTAATCAACTGTCAAAAAAATGTGTTCAATAAATGGATGTTTTCAAAGTAAATGGATAATCGTTTTTAATAATCGTGATATCATTATTGACCCAAATAATCGAGATTATGATTTTTGCCATAATCAACCAGCCCTCAGTCACAGACAGACAGACAGACAGACAGACAGACAGACAGACAGACAGACAGACAGACAGACAGACAGACAGACAGACAGACAGACAGACAGACAGACAGACAGACAGACAGACAGACAGACAGACAGACAGACAGACACATAGAGAGAGACACAGAGAGAGAGAGACAGACAGACAGACACATAGAGAGAGACACAGAGAGAGAGAGACAGACAGGCAGGCACACACGCACACGCACACGTACACACAGACTCTCTCTTTCTCTCTCTCACACACACACTCTCTCTTAAACAACACACACACACTCTTAAACAACACACTTAAAGGACTGACTCTCAGTGGTGTCGGGTGCCCCTGACTTTTAGGCTCCTGCAGGTTTTAAATCCTCTGATGTAACCCTTCAACTCTTATCTGTCTCTCTCCTCACCCTCCTCCAGTTCCAAAACATGAACAACATCATCACCTTTCCTCTGGACAGCCTGCTGAAAGGAGACCTCAAGGGAGTCAAAGGGGTAAGGAAACAAAACAGCATGGTCTTGTGTTACTCTACTACTGAGCAGGAAGTGCTCTACGAGGAGATGAATGCTCTGTCCTCGCGCCTCAGTGAACGCCAAACGTTTAGTATCACAATGAGGCGCGGCTGTCATTAAAAAGTAAATTGGGTAAAGGCTAGATTGATTGAGGTGCTACCAGAATACACCTAGCTTCAAAATGGAGAAATAAAATCCCAAACTTTATTTACCTCTGATCATTTACTGGCGTGAGTATTAACATGATGCCTGCAATAACTCAACATGATGAAGTAGTGCGAAACTGTCAGCATGGAGCAAATGATCATCACTCTATAAAATGTGTTTAATTTTGAGTGCAGTCTACAATCAGTCAACATTATTTCTGAGTGGGAGCATGCAATCACTCAATTGAGCAGGTGAAAAAGTGTCAGCATGGGGCTGATATTAACTCAGCGTTGCATCACATGTTGCCTGTATCATCAGGGTGAACCAGTTACTGGAACATTTTGGAGATAATGATCTAATCAATGAAGTCGGCAAACAGTAATATCTGCCTCTGAAAGACTTGAACACAGTTAAATGCAATGTATTCCTGCTTTAAAATCTTATTTTAAAGATATTAGGGAATTATAAATGTGTGGAAACGTTTCAGTGCGCCAAACTTATACTTTTGAATAATAAACTTTAAGAAATTGATGTTTTTCCCGCAAAATCCTTCCCCAAGATGTTCTGAATTGTTAAATAGTCAGGATTATTTTATGTATTAGTCCCGCAGCGGGGTAACTTACACACTTAAGTAATTACACATGCAGGCGTTCAAGAATTAGTCCCTAAAAACAGGAATTGAGAATTGTTAAAGCAATTTTGGTATTTTATGCCTCTATTAGACAGCTGATTCGGCGGACTTCACAGGAAACAAGAGGAGGGAAACAAAAGAAATGACATGCGACACTTCTCCCGCCCAGCCTTACCTTGTACTTGAGAGTTTTTAATAGTTAGTGCGACAAACCAAAAAGGTATTGAGGTTTAATACACAGCAGTCAGGCAGTCAGTCATGTGCGTCAGCGGGCGGACTGAACCCAGACAGACTCAGGTTAACAGTCCCTGCTGCTCTGTAATGAAATCAGCACTCGTTACTGTCTGCCGCTCTGTGACCTTTCACTCTGCAGGCACATCATTGGCTGCAGTTTCCACCGAGGTATGATACGATTAAGCCAGCTCATTAAAGAGGCTGGTTGCCATGGATATGGCGGTTGTCCCTGTGACCCTCTCGACTTCTGGACTGTTTGTCCCTGTGTTTTCTTCCATTGCTCTTTTGTGCATCTCAAGTTTTTCTTATTAGCTTCTATCTGCTTCTCTCCTCGCTGCTTTTATTGTTCATTTTTTACATCATTTCTGTCTCTCCCATTATTTCTTTCCCTGTGTTTCCTTCACTCTGTCGCATCTGTGAAGCTTACCCGCTTATTGCTCATTAGCCATCTGATGATTCCTATTACCCAAAATGACATGGGGGGGCTAATGAGCTGCTGGTTATGTCATACCTTAGGGCACACACACATTTACACACACTTAAGTTAATGTCACCACTGTTGCAATGTCATTAACCTCAGTGCCAGGAGAATCTAGACATTCTGTGATGATTATTTCTCCTCTTCCTTCATGGCTACATCTCCCCTCTCAACTTGTTGCTCAACTCCACAGCCCAAAGCAGTTCCCTCTTCATCATCTTCCTCTTCCTCTGTCATTATCCCACTTCTTAATAATCATAATAATAATAAATGGGATTTATATAGCGCTTTTCTAGACCCAAAGACGCTTTACATTACGAGTAAGGTCGACAAACAAAACAAGAACAAAAACACAAACAAAAACAAAACAAAAACAGAAAAGCAGTCAGGAGGATGTTGGTTCAGAGGGGGGAGGGGCGGGTTTAAGGATAAGCAGAGTTGAAGAGGTGGGTTTTGAGACGGGACTGGAATAGGGTGAGGGAATCAGACTCACGGAGGTCTTGGGGGAGGGAGTTCCAGAGCTTCGGGGCTGCCACAGAGAAAGCTCTGTCCCCGAAGCTCCGGAGTTTGGCCTTGGGGATTGAGAGCAAACCGGCTGAGGTGGATCTGAGGGACCGGGGTGGTTGGTAGAGGATGAGGAGGTCAGTGAGGTAGGGGAGGGCCAGATGGTGGAGGGCTTTTATAGGTGAGGACCAGGAGTTTGTAGTGAATGCGGTGTGAGACGGGGAGCCAGTGGAGTTCTTTGAGGACCGGGGTGATGTGATGCCATGATTTGGTGTGGGTGAGGAGTCTGGCGGCTGCGTTCTGGACACGCTGGAGTCTGTTGAGGGATGTTGTGCTGATGCCGAAGAGGAGTGAGTTGCAATAGTCAAGGCGGGAGGAGATGAAGGCGTGAATGAGTCGCCCAGCTGCGGGGCGGGTGAGAGAGGGACGGAGTTTGGCGATATTGCGGAGGTGGAAAAATGAGGTTTTTACAACTTGGCGGATGTGGGGGTCGAGGGAGAGGGTGGGGTCGAATATCACGCCAAGGTTGCGTGCCTGGGTGGAGGGGGAAACAGGGGTGCCATCGATGGTGAGTGTCAGGTTGGGGATTTTGCTGAGGGTGGATTTGGAGCCGATGAGGAGGAGTTCAGTTTTATTGCTGTTGAGTTTGAGGAAGTTGTGTTGCATCCAGGACTTTATTGCAGTCAGACAGGATTCGATGTGTGTGAGAGGGGGGTTGTGGGGGGATTTGGTGCTTCACTCCTGTCGTCTCCCTGGGGAAGTACTTGTTAGGAGAGGCAAAAGCAGAAGAAGCCCAGACCTGCATGAAAGGCTGCAGTGAGAGTAGGATAGCATATTGGGTTGATATGCATGTCCTTAGAGAGGAAGAGAGGTGTATACAGAAATGTATACGGAGAGAGACTAGTCACAATTTTGATGCGTCATTATCCAAAAGTAAAAACAAAATATGAGCTCTGTGAAAAAATACACCTTGAGTAAATGTCAGTAGCATATATTTGCGACTTCAACTTAGTTTAATAACTTTTCCTTTCGGCTTCTTCTTCTTCATGTAAATGCCAAGTTATTTTAAGATATTTAATCTTCTGTCAAAGCATAAAAAGTGCAAACTGGTATCCTTAAATGCACTGCAATTACGTCTGCTGTATGTGGCGGCTATAATAGCCATCAGTCCTTTTCATTTGATTTAACTTGAAACCTAATGGCTTTCTGCTTGCCGTTATTCTCTCCCAGCTTGTTAATATTCTGCCAGTGCTGCCTCTGACAATGAGTGCGATGAACTAACCCTGAGGGGGGGTAGCCACTAATGGCTCTGTGATTAGAGGGCTACCACCTAGCAACCCATCACTGATGTTAAAATCTACCGTTTTCCACCTCATCTACCTCCATGGTTCACTACAGAGGGCAATACAGAAGCAGGTAAAGTGTTTCTGTAAAGAGATTTTGTTTTAAAGCATTATTTAGCTAAAGTATGTATTCAGGGTACAGCTCAGTTAGTGCAGCAGTAGCATACACGCTTGGGTGGGGTCCCTGGAAGACCCAGGGGGGTTTTTACTGAAGATAAACACACTCCATCAGTGGAAAATGGAAAGTGCTGAGTCCACGAGAGCTTTCTGCTAACAGCGGCCTTTCAGAGTGGACGGCAGCATGATGTCATACCGCCCCTCTCATCCTCTGCTCATTGACCAGTCTGTGTTTCTAACCGACCATGAGTCACAGCAGCTTATCACCACTCAGTTACAGTGTCTGCATAGTTCCTGCAGTCTACTGTGTTTGTGTAAGTAAGGAGTGTGAGGAGGGGGTCTCATTGTGGTTCAGTGGATCGTGAACATCCAAAAACACCCACACATGCTCGCTGTATGAGATAAAGATAAGCTTGGAATACTTATCAACCACATTTCTTTGCACAATGTGCTATCAACTACATCAGCAGCATCAGTCGTTTTTAAAATAACTGAACATGCATTTCGAAACAGCAGATATAATAAAGGCTCAGTTCAATCCAATTATTACAAAGCACAATTTCCCTTTTTACTTCAAGTGGTATCTTGGCATGCAAACTTTGGTTTTATTTCTCAAGCTTTAAGAGATATCTTTCTCTTAGTTTTTTGTCTTAACTTCTCATATGATGGACTATAGTTTTTTGCATTAAAAAGAGGTTTTGGTTGCTTTAATGCTAGATAACCCTAGATTTAAATGGGAGAACGTCTGTTCTATCATTTAGGTGAACTGCCCCTACAAATATTCACATCCACAGGCACTACAGATCCAAACTAAACTCATTACTGCAGTGGGGAAAGGTGTGAGGAATGTGAAACAGGAACAGCTATTCATGGACATGTGTGGTCGGAAGGTAGGAAAAGGCGATACATTTGCGAATGGAGGCCCTTTTCAAGGGCATGACATTCCTCCTCCACCCTTTGGATTCAGCCAGACAGAGAATCCGGGCGCTAAGAGCTCGCTGCTCCCTCAGGGAGAGATTTGCCCCGTGCTCTGGCCTATTCTGCTCAGCCGGTCCCTGCCCAGCAATGCTTGATTCTGGTATTTTTAGCTTTTGTTACCATTTTTTCTCCTCTCTCTGGCTATGACATTTCCTTCCGCTCACCCTCTCTGTTATTTCTGACTCTCTGCTGACCTACAGTACATTCTTCTAGCTGCTTCCTCTCTTGCTTTGGCCTTTTTTCTTTGCAGATTAGCGTTCTTTTTGGTTTTCAGCTTTTGTGTGTGTTTTTATAGTCCTTTTTATGCTCTCTTTCCTCTGGTGGTTTGGGCTCTTGAGCTGGTTATCTGCCTGGCTGAGTGCTCCTGGGCCGTGTTCCTGGGGGCTAACGGGGTGAGCCTGCCACTCCTCTGCTGTTGGAGTGGAGGTCAACAGCGGGATCACAGTCCACTCTGGAGCTTTAACAACGCACTAAGGCCATAAGCTGCCTGTCAGCCGAACAGAAAAATGTGTGCTTTTCACATTCATGGACAAAAATGCACAGTAAGCCATACATGAGTGTCGGTTAAGGTTAAATTGTTAGTATGTTCTAAACATCAGACTTCCATGCCAGGATTCAGCAGGTGCTAACTGTAGTTGTTGGTATTTCTTCACAAAGAGACGTCTAAACTCCTGTGATTATTCGTTGTTTTTGTTGCATGCTTTGGGGCAGACGTTCCTAGCGTTCTGCCTCTGGTATCGGGCAACAATTAATTTCAATGCATTGTAGTTTTTACAGCCAATTACACCCAGCGATGTCTGCTTTTGTTTCACATAATCGCTGTTTAATCAACCCCGCAGTGTACGCGGTGTTGTTTAATCAAGCGCGTTGCTCAAGCAGCTGTAGAAAGCACACCCATGACAATGAGAAGCGTCACCCGTTGTCAGTGTGACCATTTCAAAACTCACCTGCCTTCCCACAAACCCTCCACACAGTAATCTTCCACAGCTGTAGACTGCTCTGCACCTGTGAGGAGGATGATTCAGATAAATGATTCACGCCATAATGACACACACACACACACACACACACACACACACACACACACACACACACACACACACACACACACACACACACACACACACACACACACACACACACACACACCCAGAGAGATACAGTAGCATTGCTCATTAGTAGTGAAATTCTATTTTTTTTTTGACAGTTGCTAAGCGATGACAGTGATGATGTTCAGATCTTTGTGGGTGTGGTTGCTGTGAAGGTGTTTCAATTCTTGTCTAATGGCCTTATGGTGGAAGTATTCCTTTAACTGTCTGGTCTATAACATTTCCTAAATACTGTAGGTGTCAAATACCTATCCCACATCCTCAAAGCACAACTGAATATTGCCGGCTTCCATGACAGTGCCTTTTTGCTTTGCGTTTAAAAGTGGCCTGGAAGGCTAGGAATTGATTGCCAATTTCTAAAAATGGTCTGTTCATACTGTCAAACCCCTTTCTTTATTACTTCACAATATTTTTGACTTTTGTTCACAATTGAATTTGTCTGCTTGTTTTTGACAGGATCTGAAAAAGCCTTTTGACAAAGCCTGGAAGGACTACGAGACAAAAGTGTAAGAAACCTTTTATGAATACTTCAAAAACAACTTTTCTTTCATAAATAAAACCAGTGTGTGAGTTAATTGATTACATTGTTGTGCTCCCTGCTGAACCAATGCTTAAACCTCGTTATAACACAGCCATCCTTATTTTTGATTAATTTAAAGCCACACGTGTCAGTTAGTATGTTAAACTGCAGTTTGTGTCCTGTCTCTGTCTACTTGTCTCGACTAACTGCTCCCCCCCTCTAACCCCCATCTGTGATGATCTGTCAACACATCTGTGATAATGTGAATAACTCGCCCTTCACCATCACCTTTCCCTCTCCACACTGAGACACCATTTCCACTGATTGTGCATCCAAAGGACACATGACATGTTATAGCACTTTCATATATTTTACAAGCGGCAAAGGACATTCTTTACTGAAAGGGTAATGCATCCTCTCTCCAAACCGTTTCAATCAGACAGTGCGGGCTTTGTACGGAAATCCAGTTTCATCCTGATGCTGTATGACTGTTTCGACCGTTTTCCATTTTGCTTTTGATTTCACTCTATTGATGGCGAACTGAAACCATCAATAGAGGCCAGTTTTCTGCCTGATTGGAAAACCACACACCCAATGTCTCTTGCCGCTCTCTTCTTTATCAATGATCCTCCGGTCTTCTCTGATCTCTCTGCGGTCTGCTGTTTTATATTCACAGACACAAAGAGATGCATCATTTTGTCTCGCACAGTATTGATTTCTCAATCCCTGATTTGGTTTGCAAGCACTTTGCATCCGACTCTTGAGTTTGGAATCCATTTTCAGTGTTCTGGTTCAGGAGTTGTCTCGTTTACAATGCTGTTCATTCAGGAAGAGTTCCTAAAATAAGTCAAATTATCCCTATATTTGATGCGTGTTCAAAACCTCTTGCGTCTCCTGTCTTTATTTCCTAATTGGTGGATCACTTCCTGGACTGACAGCACTGAAAGGGACTTGGTTCTCAGCCCGATCATCAGTTGAACATTTGGCAGGCGTCCAAACAGCCTGGCGAACACGTGTCTCTCCATTAGTCTCAGCCCGATGATGTTGTAACACTCTCAGCGCTGATGATTCATGTTCTTACAAAGGCACGCTCTGTACTCGATGAAATTCATTTTGGCATTATGCACTGAATGGCAAATTTACGAACCGAAACCAACTTTATTACAATACAATTACAATTTCCTTGGTAAAACAGAAACTGACTTTTTGAAAGCAAAAAACTGATCACTGTCTCCTCCCACTGCGATAAATAAACACACAAATATCAAGTCAGTGTCTTCACGAAGCCTTTGAGCACATGACAAATAACACATGAAAGTAGATATTGTGCAATTGCAAAAAACAGAAGACAAGTTTGATTTCGGGTTACTTTTTAAAAGTGTTGCAACATCATGAATCATAATACAAAGAGAGCAGTCGATTTAGATTGTAGCGCTTTATGCCTTCTGAATGTGAAGTTTGATGAGCTCATACAGTGGGGCAAAAATGTATTTAGTCAGCCACCAATTGTGCAAGTTCTCCCACTTAAAAAGATGAGCGAAGCCTGTAATTTTCATCCAAGGTATACCTCAACTATGAGAGACAACATGAAAAAAAAAAAAACAGAAAATCACTTTATCTGATTTTTAAAGACTTTATTTGCAAATGATGGTGGAAAATAAGTATTTGGTCAATAACAAAAGTTCATCTCAATACTTTGTTATATACCCTTTGTTGGCAATGACAGAGGTCAAACGTTTTCTGTAAGTCTTCACAAGGTTTTCACACACTGTTGCTGGTATTTTGGCCCATTCCTCCATGCAGATCTCCTCTAGAGCAGTGATGTTTTGGGGCTGTCACTGGGCAACACGGACTTTCAACTCCCTCCAAAGATTTTCTATGGGGCTGAGATCTGGAGACTGGCTAGGCCACTCCAGGACCTTGAAATGCTTCTTATGAAGCCACTCCTTCGTTGCCCGGGCGGTGTGTTTGGGATCATTGTAATGCTGAAAGACCCAGCCACGTTTCATCTTCAATGCCCTTGCTGATGGAAGGAGGTTGTCACTCAAAATCTCACGATACATGGCCCCATTCATTCTTTCCTTTACACGGATCAGTCGTCCTGGTCCCTTTGCAGAAAAACAGCCCCAAAGCATGATGTTTCCACCCCCATGTTTCACAGTAGGTGTTCTTTGGATGCAACTCAGCATTCTTTCTCCTCCAAACACATCTAGTTGAGTTTTTACCAAAAAGTTATATTTTGGTTTCATCTGACCATATGACATTCTCCCAATCCTCTTCTGGATCATCTATGCTCTCTAGCAAACTTCAGACGGGCCTGGACATGTACTGGCTTAAGCAGGGGGACACGTCTGGCACTGCAGGATTTGAGTCCTTGGCGGCGTAGTGTGTTACTGATGGTAGCCTTTGTTACTTTGGTCCCAGCTCTCTGCAGGTCATTGACTAGGTCCCCCCGTGTGGTTCTGGGATTTTGCTCACCGTTCTTGTGATCATTTTGACCCCACGGGGTGAGATCTTGCGTGGAGCCCCAGATCGAGGGAGATTATCTGTGGTCTTGTATGTCTTCCATTTTCTAATAATTGCTCCCACAGTTGATTTCTTCACACCAAGCTGCTTACCTATTGCAGATTCAGTCTTCCCAGCCTGGTGCAGGTCTACAGTTTTGTTTCTGGTGTCCTTTGACAGCTCTTTGGTCTTGGCCATAGTGGAGTTTGGAGTGTGACTGTTTGAGGTTGTGGACAGGTGTCTTTTATACTGATAACGAGTTCAAACAGGTGCCATTAATACAGTTAACAAGTGGAGGACAGAGGAGGCTCTTAAAGAAGAAGTTACAGGTCTGTGAGAGCCAGAAATCTTGTTTGTTTGTTGGTGACCAAATACTTATTTTCCACCATAATTTGCAAATAAAGTCTTTAAAAATCAGACAATGTGATTTTCTGGATTTTTTTTCCTCTATTTGTCTCTCATAGTTGAGGTATACCTAGGATGAAAATTACAGGCCTCTCTCATCTTTTTAAGTGGGAGAACTTGCACAATTGGTGGGCTGACTAAATACTTTTTTGCCCCACTGCATCTATTCACCGTAAAACAAATATGTAATATTATTACAATATTTGTTAAATATGGAGCTACAGCCTGGGTCTATTAAAAGTTCGCAAAGTCCACCTACCAGCGCAGCTTGATGCTCATGAATCATGATGAAATCTGTGGAACAGCTTGCAAACACTGACACTCTTGTCCCGTCTCTGCGAGAGGGAACAGATTGCTGCATCGTCTTCGTAGGGAATATGCTGTCAGAAAAACAGCATATGGAAAAGAATGCCCTGTTGCATGGTCTGGTGCCCCCCGCCCCCCCTCTCTTGTGTGTGTGTTTTGCTGATTGCTTTTTACAGATAGCCTACTGTATGCAGAGTTTATGGTATTTGTGAAAAATCAGCCCTGAATACTGACTGGCAGGTAACCTGGTGTTTGAAAGATTTCACCTGAGGCAGGAATGAAATCTTAAACTATTTATTTCCTTTGCTCATACCAGAAACCTATACCTAACTTTTTAGAATACTTAACTCCCTTTTTAATTCAAACATTGAAGTATAAGCATGGCATAATTATTGTTACGTGACAAACCCTCCAAATTCCCACATTTCCTCCAACAACAAAGTCAGCAATAGGGCTGAGTTCACACAAAACCACACGTTTTCCCCTATGTTTTATGGTACTGCCATGCATTTGCTGTTTGCTCTTTGAACCCTGTGATGTCACTTCCTTCCAGCACCAAGATAGAGAAGGAGAAGAAGGAGCACGCGAGGCAGCACGGGATGATCAGGACGGAAATCAGCGGCGCAGAAATCGCTGAGGAGATGGAGAAGGAGAGGAGATTCTTCCAGCTGCAGATGTGTGAGGTGAGTCTGACTAATTACCGCAACGACCTGTCAAACCTAGAAGAAGTTTGTGTAGTTCCTAATGTGTATACACTTTTGAAATACAAATCTTAGATTACATTTATGACGTGTGTGTGGTCTGGACCTCTGTGATGTTTGACTTTTAATGAAGCTTCACTTGAAACATGTAGACTTCTTCTTTGAAGTGTCTGCATATGAGATGAAAGGGATGAATAATGTTTGAAATGGAGCTGCCTTTCCCTCCGACTGAACCTGGCCTCATGCTGAATCTGTATTCCATGTGTTTACAGTATCTCCTCAAAGTCAATGAGATCAAAATCAAGAAGGGAGTGGACCTGCTGCAGAACCTCATCAAGTACTTCCACGCACAGTGCAAGTAAGACGGAGACATCTTGCAGGGAAATGGGATCAGTTGCATACATAGTTATTAAACTAACATGTCTCCTGTTCAGTTTCTTTCAGGATGGTCTAAAAGCTGTGGACAACCTAAAACCTTCCATAGAAAAACTGGCCACAGATCTGCACACGGTGAGAAAAACGTCCACTCTTTCACCTTCTTTCTTTCGCTTGTCTCCCTTTCCTCTGTTTTCGGATTACTTGCACGTTGTTCTGCCAAAAATAATCTTGCATTATTTTATTGTTTTGGGTCTTGTTGCATTGTTGGAGGAGCCTGGGAATTAAGATGTGCTTTGCCATATCTACTCTGTAGCTACTGTGCTTATGACAGAAAAGTCTTCTGAATCTTGAAATGTTTTCTTCTTCATGACAGATAAAACAGGTGCAGGACGAGGAGAGGAAACAGCTGACTCAGCTACGAGACGTCCTGAAGACAGCACTGCAGGTGGAGCAGAAAGAGGTAACACACACTCACGAACACGTAGCACTGAGGGTCTTTTGAACATCAAATAACAATATGTCAGTCAATTTAGTTTTCTTAATTTTATATATAGTTTAAAATCTGATTATGATTAGTATATACAGTTCTCAAAACTATTATCTTCCAGCCCTTTTTTAGACTGATGGTCTGTGGTAGAAGTGAAATCTGAGTTGATTCCCATTTGCTTTATACATGCATTGCTTTGATCAATGTTCCACTCCACATGACTGAGTGGAAATGATTTGTAACTTATACCAGCCTTTTGCTTAGCGAGCCTTTAAATAAGCTTTCGACTGCAGCAGCTCCTGGTCTCACCTGAAGGTTGTTTTCTCCTTTCCTCCGCTGCCTTCGTCTTTTGTGAAACAAGTCTAGGAGAGTAAGTGCATTTCATGGAAAAACATTTCTGTGGTTGTGTGCATTCTGTCTCCATTGTGTTGTGTTGCTTCTGTTGTTGTGCTAGATTGATATTTGTTATGTTCTTTTTAAAGCCGCATATGTTTCAGTGCTTTTTTATTTTAAATCACTTTTCAATGAGAAAAGCTTAAGCTGCATTCCTGCTCCTGCAAGATTATCTTGTTGGCTGTGTGTGTCTGCTGATAACAGCACACACCAATAGAATCATTAAAGCCACATTAACGGCTGCCTTCTGAAGTCTGTTCCCCGTAGTGTTTCCAGACAGGAAATGACTTCACTCGTACAAAAAGCTGGCCTTTGTTTGGTCCTTCTTTTACACTTGTGTGTTGTCACATTGCACTCAAACCTGAATATAAAGTTAAATGCAATCAAGTTTAATCTGTTCAAACTGCATGCAGGCTTACGATCAAAATGGGATTTGTAATTCTATCCTGGAAGCTTTTAGCAAACTGTTGTCGCAGATTTAGATTCAGAGGTGTAAAAGCTCCTATTATCGTCTCATCCCCATGTGTACAAAATCATTCAGGCTGACAGCCATCTTTTGTTGTTCTTACTCGCTTCTAAATTCTCAGAGGAGCCGGAGACTCTGCGTCAGAGATTAAATCAGAGCCATTTAACGCTTCAGTGGCTCCTATAGACGGCAATTTGAATGTGCGAATCCTTCATGTAGCGCCTGCTTTTTATTTAGTTTTCTTTGTTTGTTTATAGGCATTGATTTCTTGTGTGTGTTTCTTTGTGTTTGCTTTCCCAGGATTCACAGGTGCGGCAGAGCACCACCTACAGCCTGCACCAGCCTCAGGGCAACAAGGAGCACGGCACGGAGCGCAGCGGCTGCCTCTACAAGAAGAGTGACGGGTGAGTCCGTCAAATTAGCTCAAATGATCAGTTGTGGTTGTGTAGGGGTTAAAAACACAATTGTTGTAAAGTAAGTTCCCATTGTGTGTTGAGTTCTAAATGTGTTATAATAATATATTACAAATAATATAACAAAGCGAAAAAAAGATTTGAACTTATTTCAAATAAACAACAATGTATCTATTTCAACTTGCTGGTTACCTTCTCATTTACTCAACTAGTTGTTAGTGACACATCACAATGTATCTGAGCCCAAGGTGATATATTTTTAATTGCTTGTTTTAAATATTAATAATATAAAATCAAACAAAAAATAAAAAACAGACAATCATCAAATCCTCTTTTTGGAAAAGCTGGTGATTTTGAAAAACCACAAGAGAATAATCATTTATCGAAACCTTTTGCGATTCATTCTGTGGATCAAGGCATCAGCTGCTTGTTTCAGGTGATCTCACTTGTTGTTTAAATGATAGATGTGAATACACTGCTCAGTCTGTGTGTCATAACTAATGCATCTACTCTGTATCATAACATGCGATCATATTAAATATGTTATCATACAGTAAGTGTCTGCTATGTGAGTTTAGTGTATGTGACTTCTTACCTCTGCTGTCTGTGTGTCACAGGTTGAGGAAAGTGTGGCAGAAGAGAAAGTGCACAGCGAAGAACGGCTACCTCACCATCTCACACGGCACAGTGAGTACAACACTTTCAGTTCTATGTGTGTGTCCTCGTTCAAAGAAATACACACATCACACTTCCTTTAGTCACCCACATTCAAGTGTCCTTTTCTGGTAGGCAATCATTATCTTCACCCATTAAACATGAATTCATTAACAGCAGAGAGTTCTCATTTCTTCTCTCATTGCCGAGCCTCTCGTTTGTTCCCATATAAAGATTGAGCTCCTTGAAGCAGCTCCTCTCACACACTGCTCTTATCAGATGTTTCCCTTGGCTGCAGCTGCAGTCAGATATGGTTTAAAAACAACACTCTCACTCATTTACAATGTTATCATTACCCTCCCTCCCTCCCCCCATCTCTCTCTCCGTCAGGCTAACCGGCCACCAGCTAAACTCAACCTGCTCACCTGCCAGGTCAAACACAATCCTGAAGAGAAGAGAAGCTTCGACCTCATATCACGTAAGTTCAGGCGTCTCTCTCTTGGCTTTTTTTATATGTTGCCGTCCTGCTCTCACGGTTTTCATAATCTGTATGCGTAGCATTTCAATGCCATATTTTAATTAGCTCCATTCATCCAGGCAGCAGCTGACCAAGGTTTGTTGTGCAGCAGTGTGGATTATTTTCTATTGAGCAAACGGCAGAAAGCCACAGATAAGCGTTTTCAAAACGTACACATCCCGCACATCTCAGTGTAGCACTTAGCCGTGAACTTTGAATTTAATAACAAAACAAAAAAAAGCTAGATTGTTTTGTAAATTGACAGAAGATAATTCAGCAACTGTTTTCCTTTTCAGTCCTTTTTGAATTTGGCCAATTTTTCCACACGTAAGAGATAGTGGCATTGAGCCCGAGAGGCAACGATTCAGCTTCGGTGTAAATGATTTAGGTTGCTTTGGAAACAGAGATTTAAAAATAGTCCTCCCAGGTTATTAGTATTCACATCTGAACACAGAGAAAAGCGCTAAAAAAGTGATTTACTGTTTTCAGTTGAGCAGGACACTTTTGTGGCTCTGAGATCTTCCCTGTGTTTCCACGGTTTCCACCTCTCTTTAGTTCATGTTGTCCTCTCTTTCCTCTCCCAAATCTCTCTGCTGTTGTGTCATCCGTTTCCTTCTTGTTTCAGACGACAGAACGTATCACTTTCAGGCCGAGGACGACCAGGACTGTCAGATGTGAGTGCCTGTTCCTTCCTTCTGTGTGTGTGTGTGTGTGTGTGTGTGTGTGTGTGTGTGTGTGTGTGTGTGTGTGTGTGTGTGTGTGTGTGTGTGTGTGTGTGTGTGTGTGTGTGTGTGTGTGTGTGTGTGTGTGTGTGTGTGTGTGTGTGTGTGTGTGTGTGTGTGTGTGTGTGTGTGTGTGTGTGTGTGTGTGTGTGTGTGTGTGTGTGTGTGTGTGTGTGTGTGTGTGTGTGTTTTCACTTTAGCTCCTAAGTGCATCCTGTTTACTGCCTCGTCCACTTCCTACCTCACACCCAGTCAGCCTTGTCTTTACCTCCAACTTCCTGAATGCTAACAGTCTTTTAATCCGGCCTTCTCTCCCCTTTTTATCTCCCTCCTCCGGCTGCTCCCATCCTCACCTATAAACCTACTTTCTCCTCCTCCCTCGACTTCTCCACTTCTCCTTCTTTTTCTGTCATTATTCTCATTTATGCTCCCCCCCTCCTCTCCGCCCTCCTCCAGCTGGATCTCAGTGCTGCAGAACAGTAAGGAGGAGGCGTTGAATCAGGCCTTCAAAGGGGACCAGCATGTCGGAGAGAACAACATCGTGCAGGAGCTGACCAAGGCCATCCTGATCGAGGTGAAGAGGATGACGGGAAACGACCTGTGCTGTGACTGCGGAGCGCCCAGTGAGTGGCAGAGAAAGACAAATGACACATTTAAATATAATAATGTGATGATGGCAAACAGGAGGACACCAGTGGTTGTGTGTGCTTTTAAGCTTCTCAACTACAAATTATTCATAGTTTCCATTAACGCTGACCTTTCTCCAGAACCCATAATAAATATTAGATGGATTCTCTAAGAGGCATTTAGGCACATTATTGTATGGTAATGAATTATGGTTTGGTGAGCCAATTGAATATTCTTTCATTGAACTTGAATGAGCTGAATAACTATGAATTATAATTATAATGTTTTTGTAACGTGTTATCTTGCTTATGGACAGCTCTAGTTTTATGTTTTGTTATTATTTATAGAAAGCAGATTGTAGTAGCGTGCTCAGGCATGAATGACGCTGTCAGCGTGACACAGCAGGAAGTCTAGAGAGGAAGTTGGAAAAAGTTTTTTACCGCACACATCCGTACGACTGGAATCTGTTTGTTTATTTGTTTAAATACCGTGCAAAGGTTGCTCGTCGGTAGTGGGCCGCCAGCTGATCCATTGAACCTCCTAATAAAGCACTTGAATGGAACGAGCAAGGTATTTGGATTTCTTGAACATACGCGAGTCAATACTCAAATTCGCCTCCTAGACTAAGTGGCCTTTGAACCTTCCTGTATTGGACAATTGGCCACTACAAACATTATAGTCCTTTTAGCAATTACAAAGAAGCTGGTCAACATCCCTACAACGGTACTTGATCAACAAACAAGGATAATCATCCACAGTTTCAAATAAGATTTATTTTCAGAAATCCCTATATAATTATTCTCTGACTACAAAGATCACTGACAATCCTTCAACTCAAGTTTTTGCTTCCTTATCTTCAAGGGAATTAAACCAACAATATGTACATTGCACTACATTGTTTGAAGCAGTTTCCGGATTTGAATAAAGTAAAAAAAAAAAAAAAAAGAAGTTTGCTTTTACATTTAGAAATCAGTCTTAAATATGTGTAGTTTTGGAAGGTGTTAGTTGTAAAGTTTATCCAAAGTACATTTGAATAAAAGACTGGGATGGTGTTGGTATGATAAAGTCCTGCAGACTGGATACTCTGTATTTGTTGATTTATTCTGTCCCCCAGTTATTTTTCTAAAACCCCATGAAATGTCCTCCTCCAGACGTGTGTATATACGTTAACTCACACATACAGCTATATATCCACACATGCACTGAGAATGGAGGCCAGACTTGGTTACAGTTCAGCTTGGTCACTTTCCCCTGACATTGTGTGCTGTCAGATAGCAGAAAGCCCTTCAGGCAGCTATTAAATGTCCCCAGCCCTTAGCTTTCCACAAGGACACATCAAAGTTGGCTCGTGTGCTGCAGAAATTACCATCGCTTTAGTGGTTTCTGCCCAAGGACAGCCTGTCACCCAAACTCATTCCTCCCTCTTTTCTCCCCCCTTCTCCTCCCCAGACCCAACGTGGCTGTCCACTAACCTGGGCATCCTCACCTGTATTGAATGTTCGGGGATCCACAGAGAGCTCGGAGTCCACTACTCCAGGATCCAGTCCCTCACTCTGGACGTTCTCAGCACCTCAGAGCTCTTGGTAAATCACTGCTGGCGCCTGTTTTTTTTTAGCTGAATCACCTCACGCCCTGTTTATGTCGCAGTTTGAGTCATTCCATTATATCGATTTTTCTGTATGAATCTCTGCGGAGATTTTAAAGCAGATACAACTGGAAGAACAGGAAAGGAAATGAGGACATAAGGGAGAGCAAGTCGAGACAGGAAGGAAGGAGAGTAGCCTCATCTCCTCTCCTCTTCCCTTCAAAACCTCTGGAAGTCTCCGCACTCAGAATAGCTGAGATGTTTATGGCTTTTCTAATCACTGTTTAGTGTAGAGATTTACCGCCTGTGGGACAGTTGGGATTAAATGCTTCCAGTCGTGATTGCTTTCCTCGGTGTGCAGACGCCAGTCCTGTAACCCACAGTGAGACGGGCGTTGTGCCGGTTATAAGGCCCCACACACACCGTACTGCATCCAGCAGGCAGAGATGACGACCTTTAGATTAATGCGTGTGGTGCAGAAAATGTCTACTATATCTAAGTTTTAATGTGTGTGTTGCTGTGTCCATGTGTGTGTGCTCCACAGCTGGCCAAGAATGTGGGGAATGCAGGCTTTAATGAAATCATGGAGGCTTGTTTGAGTGCTGAAAATGTGGTGAAACCCAACCCATCCAGTGACATGTAAGTCACCCGTTCAACTTTCCCCCCCACAATCTCCACATCACCCCTCTCTATCTGCCCCCCCCCCACACACTCTCTCTCTTCTCACTTGTATTGCATTACACTCTGCCATAGCTGATCAACAACTGTCCACACCATCACTGTGACATATTGGCAACATCTTATCCAGCATTGTTCTGATCATGTTTCCTAAGTGTGACTGGAAAATCAGGCCATACATTGATGACGAGACATGGGAAACAGATGAATAGAGAGACTAAATATAAATAGATTCAAACTTTTAAATTAAAACATTTAAAACTATATAAAAGCAAAGCGAACAGTTGTTTTAAAAAGAAAGTTCATAAATGATATTGAAATAAAAATACTGGAACAAAGTACTTATCATTGTTGACCATGAATGATGTTGAAAACCACACAAAAAATATGTAAAAAAACAATGAAATGATATAACTAAAGATATGTTTTGTTTTTGTATTGCCGAAACCTCGTATTGAAGGGTAGTGTCGTTGCAACTTAAACCCATAATTGCCATAACACTAGCTTATTAGTTAGTTATTTGTAACACAAAAGTCATAGCACATGTGAACAGCTCACACCAGAAAAAACAAGTAATGATGATACATTGTTTTTGTCTGTATTCAAACATGTTAACACTAATATTTCTATGACATACTGTATGTCACTGCTTTCCTTTCAATGTAGATAGTCTGCCCTATCAAACACTGAACTTGTAATTAGTTATGATTGGTGGCTTTTTATTGATGTATCCCCAGTTTTAATGCGCTAATCTAACCCAATCACATAGAGACACCAGATGATCAGCTCTAACAGAGTCTCTTCACATGTTTAAACAGGCAGGCGAGGAAAGACTTCATCACCGCCAAATACACAGAGAAACGATTCGCCAGGAAGAAATGTCCTGACGCCATGTCGCGGCTCCACACGCTGTGTGACGCGGTGAAGGCCCGGGACATCTTCTCCCTCATCCAGGTCTACGCCGAGGGAGTGGACCTCATGGAGCCCATACCTCTGGCCAACGGACACGTAGGGACACAACATATTTATGTCTAATGTTTGAAACCATTTGAAACATAATGTTTGACTTATTACTTTAAATAATCTGTTGCATCCTTAGTGCTTTTTACCTTAATTCTCTACAAACACCTCACATACCCAAGAGACAATATTTAATAGATGTGTTATCTTTTTATTTCAGGAACAAGGAGAGACGGCCCTCCATCTGGCAGTCAGACTGGTGGACAGAACGTCTCTTCATATTGTTGACTTCCTCACTCAGAACAGGTAAACAAATTCAGTTAAAAACACAGTACAGTGTATGTTGCTCTTCACTTCAGTTGTGTATTACTCACAGAATACAATATGCCAAAGAGGGTTTTAACTTTGCAATCATTGAATACGCTACTCTTTTAAATTGAAGTGTAAAAATGCATTTTAGTTTTATCTTTCTTTCGTTTAACAATATTGTTTCATTCTTATAGAGCCATGTTTTTAGTTTTCTACTGTGAAAAACCACAATAAATATAGGGTTTAAATATTTCACATATTGCACAAATGCAAAACAACGCTCTGGAAGGAGTGTTTATTCCTTCTGTGTTTGAATTTTAATTTTTCCCTCCCCGTCTGTCCCTCTGCAGTTTAAATCTGGATAAACAGACGGCTAAAGGCAGCAGCGCACTGCACTACTGCTGCCTCACCGACAACAGCGAGTGTCTGAAACTGCTGCTGCGAGGGAAAGCCTCCATAGAGATCGGTAAGGAGGCGGACCACAGGAGGGCTGTGATGCGTTCACTGTCTCTTTCCCTACTCCTTTTTTCCATCCTTCTCCGTTTTACACCTGGATTAATTTGCACCAATTGTTTAAAACATGTAAATTGCTTTCCTAAATTCAAACTACTGCTTGATGATCTAAATCACATTGCACTTTTTACAATTCAAGACATATCTTGGCTAAGAACAGCTGGTGCAACTCTTTCAAAACAGCCCAAAAGTTATTTAGTCTTGTTATAAATATGCAAATACACATTTAAACTGAATTAAAAGCAAGCTGAAACATTCAGGCCACACTGCAAAACAAGTACTTTTTATGGTTCATATTTTTCTCACATGTTTATGTATCAGTGAAGATAATCCTATAAACAATAAACAAGGCTTAGTGAGTATGTAAACCCTCAAGAATATTTGGCTGTTAATATTTTATGCACTTTTTAATTATTTAAGATTTTGAATCCAGGACCTTTAACGAAACCAAGCAGTTTTACATTACTGTATTATTACTTTTTGCTAAGTAAGTACTAAATGATCTGGTTACCTCGTCCACCACTGTCTTACACAAACGTCTCCTCTCTCCTTCAAACACACACCCCTTCATCCTCGTCTTTCCCTTGGAGTTCCCAGAGGTGCGGGCTCTGCCAGCAGACCATGGCAACTCTTTCTCACAACACTAATCTTTCTCCTCCGCAACAAAACAGCCAGATAAAAGATTCACAGAGAGGGAGGACACCGAGGAACAACAGTGCTGTTCAGTGTGGGAAACGGCCTAATCACACATTTCTCATGTCACAGCGCGACGGGAGGAAGGACCATGGGCTTTGTGTTTGTGGCATGTGGAATAAGTAGTGATGATATGTTTCTGTTGTTGTTGTCCCTTCCAGCTAATGAGGCCGGGGAGACTCCGCTGGATATCGCCCGGAGGCTCAAACACCTACAGTGTGAAGAGCTGGTGAGCCTGCCGTGTTTAGACCTGGCTTATGCCTGCATCAACACCACTTTCTGAAACTGTATAAAGAGCTGTCAGTCATTTGGATTTGTTTCTGTGTACAGTTGAGCCAAGCACTGTCGGGGAAATTCAACGCTCACGTCCATGTTGAATACGAATGGTGCCTGCAGCATGAAGACTTGGATGAAAGTGACGAAGATCTGGATGAGAAGGTGAGAGACATGCTGTAATCAGCGTGAGAAATAAGAGTAGTTTAATAAATACAAATTCCAAAGAAAGGTGTAATTTAAAGGTAACATTTTGAGGATATTTATACCTCAAACTGAAGGGGCCTAAAGATTTCTGCTAATGATCATTTCATTTAGTTTTATTTGAATTTCTTTCTACGTTTTTCTCCCTGAATATATTAATAGATTATTTGATGAAAGATCTATGCACTAATAGACACATAAAGTAGTCCCACGGTCCCTGAACCATTTCTTTTTATAAATGCAGTGCTTTTGGAGACTCTGTTAAATATTTGAGTTAACCGAAAATATTTGTCAGCTCCCAAAACGCTCAGTTCAGGGCAAGTTGAAGAATAATTATTTTGTGTCCTTTTTTTACTTTAGTTTTTGTTTGGTATTTAGTTTCATATATGTTACGTTTTGTTTGACCTGAGCTAATCATGTTGGTTGTGGAGTCCAACGCATTATGCAAAAAGTATGGTGACGAAGCTATTAAAGTAGAATAAGGATGGAATGGCATTTTTTTTGTAAGGGTTATTTTAAAAATAACAACCTTAGTGACTGGAAAGTTGTAAAATATCACAACATTTGAAAGTGGGCAAATCTCAAGAATATTATGAAAAAACTCTTAAGAAGAAAGAACAGAAAATGTAAAAAGCCATTGTGACCCACGTGCACTCAGTAAACGCATACAATAGATCAATCTAGTTTAGCACTTGTAACCATGTTACATGTTACATGTTGCCGCCCCTGCAGCCCAGCCCTCACCGCAGAGACGAGCGTCCAGTCAGCTGCTACACCCCAAGCAGCAGCTCCCACCTGCAGGCCGCTCTGGGCTCTGCGGGCCGCGACGGCCTCGGGAAGGACAAGCAGCGAGCCTACATGCCCAGCCTGGTCAACAACGAGACATACGGCACCATCCTCAACAACAACCAGGCTCAGTCTGCCTCCAACTCCGCTCCACCTCTGCCCCCGAGGAACCTGGGTAAGCTCGGAGGCAGCAGCACTCAAAGGCAATTTTAGCCTTTATAGGGAAAATGGAGTTCATTCTTTCATCATACTATTATAAATATGCTACATGGATAAAAAGGATCCAGAGGATCCTGATAACCTTTCTGACCTCCTGAGTCTGTCCTCCTGAGTCTGACCTCCTCACCTCCCCGGGGAAGAGATATCTATAAAAGTTGCCCTAGAAAATAAGCCCCATTTAGATCCACAGCATCTGTGAGGGCCTGGTCTCATTTGGCCCCGTTGCACTGGATACCATTTTTTATTTTAATTACTATGCAGGTCTTGGTGACTCTTTGACCTGTTCAGTGAGTACTGAAGCAGAGAGAAGTCACATTGGAGACAGATGGATGGGCAGATTTTCCAGAAAATTGTTGACATCTTTACAACTTGAAGTCATGTCAAGTTTATTTCAAAAAGAAAACTGATGTTGAGCAAAGTACTTTACAAAGACATTTAACACGGGGGTGAATGAGTGAAGACATATATAAGAACATATAAATAAACCAGAGTGTGGTCAGAATAGGTCTTTGTGGTGATAATTAAGGGGATGAAGAAAAGGGATGGCTCTTTAGACTGGTCTAAATGTATAAAGGGACACAGAAGATCTAATTGGCTCATTGCTGAATATGCCTGATCCCCTTTGGTGTTATATCTGGGTGTCGAATGAAGATCAGTGATTAGATCTGAGGGGTTGAGAGATGGATTAGGGGATGAGCTGTTTAATAAAGTAACCTGGTGCCAGCTCATGCAGCACTTAAAAACACTATTAAAGTGGCAGGATTTACGTTTCATTTTGTGAGTGAATGTTTTTGGGCACTATTTTCTGTGTAATGAGAAGGTATGTTATGTTGATGAAAAAAACCTTTTAATGATAAAACACTCTTTATGTGCTGCTAAAGAAACCTTCATCATGGCTTTACTGGCTTGTGACACATCCAGCTCAGTGGCTCTTTAATAACATCAGTGGCCGTCTGGAGCAATGCCAACGGAGTGGAGTAAAACAACCAGCTGTGCTGCCCACCTCACATTCTGCACATTCCCTCTCCCCATTAACCGTCGCTCTCAATTACACTCAAATGGAAACAGCTTGACTTCTAAAGTGGACGCCGGTCTTGGGAAAGTGCAGTGCCCTCTCTCTCTCTGTCTCTTTTTATGCCTCCATGTTGGCAACAGGGCCAGAGTCCTAATGTTTTAGGGCTGTCCGTCAGTACATCCCATTCTCGTGAACATGATATCTTAGAAATGCTTTAAGGGAATTACTTCAGATTTGGCACAAAAACCCACTTTGACTGAAGGGTGAACTGATTTAGATTTTGCTTGTCAAAGGCCAAGGTCACCGTGACCTGACAAAACACATTTAGAACTTTAACGTAAGACTTCCTGTGTTCATTGTGACAGTTTCACACAGATATCTAATAGGATGAAGTGATGAAGTGATTAGACAGATATGGATGTAAACTGAAACTTGACGTGTTGTCAGAGGCAAACAGCTGTGTGACGATTATTGTAGTTGAATCTAAATGACCTCTCTCTGTTTATCACATCTCAGTCCAGTTAACCGGCCTGGGGGGGATCGGTCAGTCTTCAGTGTCCAGCAGCTGGAAACCCGGTCCTTTAGACCTTGGTGGCCGACAGAGGTCTTCCTCGGACCCCCCCAACATGCACCCTCCTGTGCCCCCCCTGAGACTCACTTCGGCTGGAGGTATGAACCCCAACTGACCCATTCTTCCACCTTACACTACACCGTTGATACAGTGGAGGCATATTAGTTTCATATCGTGTGGTAGATTCAAAGTGGTCTGTTTTTGTTTAAATTCTTTGCATGTGTTCTTTTATCTGCATTAATAACAAATGACTTCACCAAAACAATTAAAACTGTTCAAGCTGAAAATAAGCCTTCTTGTTTATTAATAGCATCTTCATAAAATATATAAATTGCAATGAAAAAGAATCGGGAGGCAGTTATCCGCACAAAAATACAAAAATGAACCCGGACACTGCTTTCACTTTCCCATCTCTTCTCATCTTGGTTAAAATGAGCAATTTTCTAGCAGCACTAGCAGATTAAAGGACACATCTAATGACTAGTGTTGTTATTGATTATTCTACTTTTAATCACTAATTTGACTATTATTTAATATCGTAATGGAGAGATTATTTAGAAAGCAAAAACGTGTACTACATCCATAAACATTAAAGGAAAAATAAATAATGAAAGTGTTACTGTCTTTTTCAGGTCTGGGTCCTCCTGTAGCGAAGATGGAGTCCATGACCATACAGTCCAAGTCGAGCCTGGGACCGCTGGGGTCCAGAGCGGCGCCCCCTAAATCTCCTGCAGGGTAAGAGCAGAAGACCCCTACCATCCTTTATGATGTCTACAACTATACCTGTAACGTTTACATGTTAGTGTTCAAAGGAAAATATCAACCCCAAAAAATTGAATTTGTACATCAATTTCTCACCCAGTGTTAGCTTCAATTCTTGAATGAAAACTTGATTATTTTTTAGATTTATTTTTCATTTCCAATTTACTGTAAAGGCATGCATGAAATATCAAGTTTGCTTCAAGAATTCACTTTAAAAAAGAGTGAATAATTGACATAAATGTGCTTATTTTGTGAGTGAAGTACAGCTTGCTTTGAGTGCGGTCGTAACCCAGTGGAGCTAAATTAGCTACACAGATTGCTATAACTCTCTCCACACACACACACACACACACACACACACACACACACACACACACACACACACACACACACACACACACACACACACACACACACACACACACACACACACACACACACACACACACACACACACACACACACACACACACACACACAGGGACACGGTGCTGGACCCCAGGGTTGTGTATCTTGCTGTTGAATGCATGTCTTTATAGTTGTGTGTGTTTCCTGAGAAGAATGAGCCGACAGGGCTGCTGTTTAGCCGCTTCATTAGCTTCCCGGCTCTGCAGCGAGCAATAACTCTCCTCCGCAGTCGCCCTGCTGTCGCTGGGTCTCCCACCGGCTGATAGTGCTGCCATCAATCTGCAACACAGCTGAAGGGCAGTTAGAGCTGGGCCGTTTTGGATGTGTGTCTTCATATAACTATTCCTTTGTTGATGAGTTCATTCCTGTTTTGTTTTACAGCAATGATAAAAGCTACAGCAGACCCCTGAATCGAAGTGTTTCTATCGAAAGACCGGGTGAGCATGCAGATAAGAGACACAACATATCCATGCTGTTGAATCTGTGTTTGTCCAGTATACAGAACGCTGCATTCACATTGTTCTACTATCTGTCGGATCCGGTTTGCCCTGCAGAAGCGTGGAAAGTTTTGTTGTCGTTGTGATATAATTTCCTCTTCCTGTTCCAGCTAAGGAAGTGCCAGGATGCCCCCCGAACTCCATGGGTCAGTGTCTGCCTGCAGCCCCCACGCAGAGGAAGGCCTACCCAGTGAGTCTCATTCCTCCTCTTACTCTGATCAACATATTGTGGACTGTTAAGTGCTTATTCATTCATCTGTTGTACTGATTCACTGGCTGCTGATTACTACGTAATTACTCATCCCGTTATTCAGTAGTTTCATTTCCTACTCAAGCAGTCACTTCCCCTCCTGTTCTGACAGGCAATGAACTCTTTCTCAGTTTTTGTCGAGAAGCTGTTGAGCTCTCCTTGAGATTTTTTAATGTGGAACAGGTGGTTGATTTCTAGCTTTACAGCTTTCAGTTAAAAATAACAACATTTCTATAAATGTGTCATTCATTGGTGAATTTTAGGATTATATTATTGTTTTTCTATTCCCGTCTGAGAGCACTTATTACATCAATCAATCAACAACAATCAATAGTTTGAATTCCTAATATCTGCTAACTCTAAGCAATTTTCCACAACAGTTCAAAATAATTGGACATCACATTAACCTTTATTATGCCCAGCAAGACATTAGTTTGCTCAGACGGGCAAAAAACATACTGAAACGGAACAGAATACACACACCATAGATGTCCAGTTCATAAAAAAAACTTGAAGGTGTCATATAACCGTAGAGAGATGTCCATCTAGTTTTTGTTCATGATGGAGGAAGTGATTTGTGGAGGGTTTTTTTTCTATTAATGTCAGATCTCACGTCTAGTTGGTGTGTTTTATTCATTATATTGACTAATGATGACTGAAGAGGTGCTCACTTAATGACAAGAAGTCCCTTTATTTTACAAAAGAAAGTGTTTTGCCCATTCAGCCTTTAGAGCCGAAAATCCCAAATTGGCCTCTCAGGGCTTTTAGAATAAGTACAGTATACAACACCCTCTGTCATTAGACCCTGAACTCTTAAAAGGAAAATCAACCTCAAACCTTTAGTAGGTGGTACAGGTCCACTCTGTACTTTTCTTGAGTCACAATATTTTGGTACAGACAAAATGGGCAACATGAGACAGCATACACGGGTGACTGTGTTGCTGCATCCACTACATGTTCTCTCTCTTCTTCACCAACTTGAACAAACCCTTTTTGTTCTGTCAGAAGCAGAGGCCGAAGCGAGTGAAAGCCATCTATAGCTGTTTCGCTGACAACCCGGACGAGTTGACCTTCTCCGAGGGCGAGGTGATCATCGTGGACGGAGAGGAGGACCAGGAGTGGTGGGTCAGTATCTCACGCCGATAAACTGAGTATTTCTGTGTTTTCAAAAATGTTGGATACTTGTTCTCAGATTAAATCACAAAGCGCTCCCAGACGGACTCATGTCGAACTCTGGTCCCATTTTCACCCTGTGGATGTCAGTGCACTCTGTTACCATGGTGCAAAAAGCCATGACCTCATGCAGGCTGATAGCACCCACCCCCCTCCTCTTTTTCCGCCTGCTGCTGCTTCCTCTGTGGAGCCCCTTGTGTAGCATCGACCAGCTGCAACTTGTTTTCCTCTGAGCCACCTCTGCAGATATGACCGTATTTAGTCACTCTCCCGCTCTGCGTGGACCCTAAAGTCCCCCGAGGACCCCCAATGGTTCCTCTGTCCTGCATTATCACTCTTTGTTTGGCTGAAATATTGAATATGTGAAATACGTGATGGAAGTGCAATTTG
Source organism: Notothenia rossii (assembly GCF_949606895.1). NCBI lineage: Eukaryota > Metazoa > Chordata > Actinopteri > Perciformes > Nototheniidae > Notothenia > Notothenia rossii. The sequence continues at coordinate 70,652,387 of NC_136905.1, read as the reverse complement.
TTTACATCACAAGTTTCTAGTACCAACTCAATTGATAATTGTTCTGTATTCATTTCTTCATTTGCTTGTCATGGTTCGCCTCTAGCCTTGTGTACACATTGATGGAGCAGAAACATGTACTAGCTTTTTATTTGCAGGTATAGAAGACGTTTAAAATGACTTAAATGGACTTGATTAGTACTTTCTCCTTTATCAGCCAAGGTAATATAATACGGAAATGCCTTTTTTTAAATATGAATTAGCTTAATTGTGTTTTAGCCTCCCATAGTCCACTAGTGTGCTCCATTAGATGATAACCAGTAAGGATAGATGTTAGTCCATGTTCTCCTGAATCATCATTGCAATAAATGTTATTAGACCTAGAAATCCTTATTGTTTTTTAAATTACAATAGAAATGTACATTTGTTGTCATGTAAACTGAACATGTCTGTATAAATGAATATATTACATTACTTACACTATTGTACTCTACATAGATGTTTTGTAACAAGTGGCTGCATAATGTTAAGTGTACATCAGTATTGTTTTTTAAGTATCGATATTGAACTTCTAAATGGAGAGGCTGTGGCGCAGTGGACTAGTGTGTTGGTGTTCGGATCAAGGGAGCACAGGTTCAAACCCCACTGCAGTCAGCATGTCGTTGTGTCCCTGAGACACTTCACCCCAAATAGCTCCTGTGGGGATTGCCCACAGAATCGAGTATTGAAGTCGCTTTGAATAAAAGCGTCTAACACGTAATGTAATGTAAATATGTTGTAACCATGTTGTAACCTAGCCCTTGTGTTTATTGTCGTTATAGTGTGGTAGACAGGGCTGTACCGAATTTCATTCAAGCTTCTTAAAGTCTATTTGAATGCTTTCAATGTATGTCTTCACATTAAATGTCATCACGCAAAACAATGGGCGAAAAAATAGATTATTTTTACATTATTGCTAGACCCCCAAGCAATACAGATTTTCGACCGCAGTAAAATGTTGATAAAAGAAAAGTTATGAAAGAATCTTTAACCTGTTCGGTACAGCCCTGATGTTTATGTGCCCTACAGTACGTGACCTTTGTTGTTGTTGAAAGCAGTCATACGCTCTAGTTTTCAATCACTTTGCCTCTCCCAGTAGATGTAACCTGACTACACGTCTTAAAGTGTTGTGAGTCTTCTTCGCTGGCTTTGATAATCCTCTGACGTCCCTTCTGTCTTCCCTCTCTCCAGTTGGGTCACATCGAAGGCGATCCGATGAGAAGAGGAGCCTTCCCGGTGACATTCGTTCACTTCATCGCTGACTGAAAGCTTCCTCTCCGGGTCTCAGGAAGTGTCGCCGGATGCAGCGTCCCTCCTCCGCCCGCCTCTGCCCGGCCGGTCCGCACAACATCCTCCATCGTCCCTGTCTTTGTTGTCTTCATCAGCGAGCTTCTTAAAGTGTCACTGCTGTATCGCCACCTCTGCTGTAACAGACAGAAAGTCATGGGGCTGTTTGTGGTTTTAGACGCTTGATGTTAATGTTTCTAAAAAAAGGCTCTTTAAAAAAAAAAACAATGATTGTAGTGAATGACCTCTCGCAATAAATGCACTTTGCTTGTCTTTATCCTCGTGACAACATAAGACGACATGTGACATGATGAAGGTTAATATGTACAGTATTGATTTAATCCATATCTGTTCGGATAAGAAGACTACAGCGATGTATTTTAACTTTCCAACAACTGTAAATGTGATCAACATGCTTACATTCCACCCCTGTGCATGAGCGATTTTAGATGCCTTCCTGCTTATAGGTGTGACCTTTTTAAATTCTGTAGCAGTGTGGAGGTCTTTCTAATGGTGCTAAGTAAACCGCATAATATACCAGAAGCTGCACCCTAAGGAGCGCTCGCCTGTCCCCGTTTCAAAGACAGACCAGCGTTGAAAAGGGGCTAAAAGAATGTAAAAATAGCCTCTGACTCACACCTAGCAGAAGCTTTTCATCTTACCCCGGTGTGAGTGTGTGATGGAGCAGCTTTTCCACACATTGCGGTTTCACCTGAGAGGATAATATTCAACACTTCCTGCTGTGATGTTTTAGGTCCATTACTGACACTCACTGGAAGCGCCAGTAATTACTTTTGTGCCGAGTCTGACACCTCGGCTGTCATCTGCCTTATTATAGGAACAGGAACAGGTAGTGGTTGTGTGTGTGTCTTCGTCTGCTCAGAGTGAAAGCATTTGGAAATAAAAGGATATGATGGAGCGTGGAAATGGGATCAAAAGAAGAAGTTAGCTCTCTGACTATTTACTTCCACCTAAATGAGCTGCAGTCGGTCTCCATCTTTGACTTTACACTGAGAGAGAAAATATCCTTCCTACAGCTTAAACCTCATGTGTACATCTCTGGGGTCCAATAATGTAGGAATATGGGTAATAAATATGAAAAAGACAATGTAATTAACTTCATTTTGGTTGCAGAGCAACTTTCTCTCTCTGTTCATAATGTTGATATTTTAGGCGTTTAACCTGAACCCAGAGCCTTCTGTTGGTTTGTGAATGACGAGAGGAGAGCGTGTGATTGGTAGCTGACGCACTCTCTTCTTCATGTTTAATATGAACTCACTGGAAACAGGAAGATTTAATAATCTATTCATGTAAATAGATTTGATTATGTTGATATTTATATGTAAAAAAACAAGAGTTAGCTGGGCAGTAAATGTATTTTAATGTGCTGAGGTGACGAGCAGTTACAGATGCAACCTCAGCTGGACCTGTGTGTGTGCTGAAAACACAAATACACACACACATTACTGGGGAAATAAACTTCATGCGTTCTCATTTACTGTCTGTGGATCACTGCATCGACTTTTAACTCCATTGTGCAAGTAAGTGGGGAAATGAAACTGGAATAATAAAATATGAAATAACACAAGGCTTTGGTTTCTTTCTTAAGGAGTTGACCAGTTTGAGTAAATAATGCCTACATATACTGACTTTTGGTTCACACCACATCCTTTATTTATTGACGTTTCACTCCCAATAAAACATCTTTAGAGTAACGACCTACATTTTAGAAGTTGAACACCATTTGAGTTGTGTGATTGTCCAACTAAAAGTCAGATGTACCAAGAGCTCCCTCTGATGGGCATTATGTTAGCATGTCTATCCAGGGTTCAGAAAACACTGCAGTGTAAAAACATACATTGTGATATTTATGGACCCCAGGAAAATACTGCAGTTATTTATAATTAAAACAAAGATGAAACATTACACACACATAAGGAAAGATGACACTGAAGGAATAAGGAGAAATAACACTTTATTCAGTCAAAAATAAAAGCTATCCACTTTGTACCAAATCAAAGGGTAAAGGGGGGATTGGCTATTATTATGTACAAGGTGAAGTCAAGTAAGTACCACAACTGTAAACATGTTTTCTTCCAAAATCTTTTATGAGCTTCTAACAGCCTTTTAGGATTTATCTGGTGCCAGCAAGTCCAAAGAAATGTATGCATTTTTATTCACTACATTAAAACAAGCAGTTAACAAATCCAAATAAAATCAAGCTTTGGTAAGATACAATAAGAACAGTCATTAAAAATGAGCAAATCCCACAAATAACAGAGGTAAGACTCCACTCACACACTCTCACTTTGTACCTGGGAGTCAAAAAGTGACTGCTACTGTACCAATACTGTTAAAAAACACGACAAAACACACAAAAGCAGATCGAAACTGAAAGAGTTCTGAGTGAATTCAAACTGAAACAAAATGTGCACGTTTTCAAATGATTGTACCGTTTACCGCATAGACGTACCACTTTCTATCATGATTTACATCAAATTATATGAATTCACATTGTTAACTGCATTTTAAATTATTTTAAAAAATGCAACCATTTCCTTTTATTCCTAAAGTTTCCATTTTTGCTCTTGACTTCCGGAAAGGTTTAAAAAGCAAACTAAGCGCGAAGTGATTTCTCCATTATTGAAAAGGACCACAAACTTTCCATCATCAAAAAGGCTTGAATCAACTCAAACACACCAGATCTGTGCTCCAGATAATCTCTTTAAAAGCAAACAAAGCAACGTAGGGAAGAAAAGGGAAATGGTTGCATATATTTTGGCAGTCTTGTGATTAACTCGTGTTTCTTCCCTCTTCTCTCAGGACTTGTCAGAGGTCAGCGCGCAGTCGAAGGAGGCCGACAGCACCTTGCAGACGGACTGCGCCTGCTCCTGTTCAGACAGATGATCGGTAACAGGCGGGGAAATACAAAAAGTCCAGAAAACTGTTTTTATTTGATTCTGCGTCACACTCACCGAGCTGCTGCACTGGTACACCCAGATGCTGCACTCCTCCTGCTCTGAGTCCGTGGTTTTCAGAGCCAGGAGGTTCTTCCCCGCTCCGAGGCCGTCATCGTAACACAGCATGCGCACGATCAGGAACAGAGGGTGGCGGTGCAGCACGTCCTGGACCCGAGGAACCAATTAAAGTGTATTAAAATGACCCACTCATGCAAGCAAACATTTCTTTATTTGTAACATGTGGTTAAGAAAGCTAACTACATCGCTGTTAAACATGTCATCTTTGTAAGGAATAAGCATGTGTTTTTTATTCTTTTCGCTGCAGGTAATACAAATATAACAAAAACGTGGTTAAGGTTATCTACAGTAGGTTAGACTGCAAGCAGAATTCAGTAATTGGGCTAACAGGATAAAATACCGTATTACCTGCTATTCATAGTAGATTTATAGTAGCTTTTTAATATAAAACTAAATAATTTCTCTACCATCGTCAGTATTGTAAAGGAAATTAATTAATGTGATGATTTCCGTGAGTTGACCATTTTTAATAGACCAGTCTGTGACAAACATATCCTTAACCTTTCTCAATTGTTCGGTTTTATTTGACTTAGAACCTTTTATTTTCTTTAACAGTTTGTGATAATATAGTTTCATTAAAATATTTGAGAGCAATGTTTTTAATATTTTTAAAACATTAGTGTCAAATAAGTGATGTTGAAGTGCAGCAATATAGCAGACTCCAAAGATCCAGGGAACTGCCAGTCAGCGGCTTTGCGCAGTATCATCTCCATAATATAAATGGATGCTTCATTATAAAAACATGCTGGTTGGGTGTATCAATGAAGCAGAAATATGTCAATGACCATTTAATTAAAGTTACATTTTAAAAGTTTGTTTCTACTCACACACTGGTCCAGAGAGGCCACCTTCACTCCGTACCTCGACACTCCCAGTATCATCTCTTCGTCTCCGGGCACAAAGGGCAGCTTTCCATCTTGCTGTGAAAGGAGCAGAGTATTTATAAATGAAAGATGTGATATCGACTGCTGTACGCCTTCTCAAAGTGTGTGGCCTTCAGCTTTTTACCTGAGCAGCATCGATGTAGTTGATGAGGTCCAGAGGCTCCTGCAGGGACTTGCTCATGTCAAACTGTAACCTCTCAATGGCTCCGAGATACTTCACCCTGAACTCAGCGCATGTTTCAGACGTGCTGTTACCTACGGAGGGTAAATAACATTTCCTTTAAGACTAAACACTTGACTAGGACTAAATGTAAACCTTTAGTGTTTAAGTTCTACCTCTTAATATAGGTTTTCATTGAACTTGATTTTTATAAAACATATTGTCCTCATATTGTGCAGCCATACCATAAGCTGCATCTTTGGATAATTCGGGTAGAAAAACTGATTGAAAATGTAATTGATTCTGTTATTACTGGCAATACATATAATTCATAAACAGTCATTGATCAGTTTTGGTTATATTCAAACAAATTGCTCCCAAATAAAAGCAGTTGACTGGACTACATATAAATGCAACATAAAGCAAATTGAAATCATACAACATAAAAACAACTTAAGTGTTAATTAATACAACATTTATAGAATCAGAATCATAAACAGGTTTATGAGCAGGTAGGTTATCATATACGAGGAATTTGACTTGGTGTTGTGGTGCATACATCAAAAATAAAACAAAAAATAAAAACACAGAAAGAAAACTATTTTAAGAAAAGTATAATAACATTAAAAATATATAGTAAAATATATGGTCTCTGTATGCTCTGCTACATACATCAAAAACTCATTCAGAAAAGAAAAGGCCTAGAAAGCTGACCTGAGCTCTTTGTGGAGTCGGTGTCGAGGCTGGCGGCGGTGCTGGATCTGGAGAGCCCCCCCAAACTGGAGTCCACAGACTACATGAATGGGAAACAAGAGGGGGGGGGGGGGGGTTGCTCAACAAGAGAGGGAAGTGGCTCTCCTGTAACATGTGTGTGTGTGTGTGTGTGTGTGTGTGTGTGTGTGTGTGTGTGTGTGTGTGTGTGTGTGTGTGTGTGTGTGTGTGTGTGTGTGTGTGTGTGTGTGTGTGTGTGTGTGTGTGTGTGTGTGTGTGTGTGTGTGTGTGTGTGTGTGTGTGTGTGTGTGTGTGCGCGCGTGCGCGTGTGTTGCTTACTTTGCTTTTGGTGCTGATCTCACTGCTTTGCGAGCTGCTGCTACTATGCCGCTTTTTGACTTTCCGGAACATCCTTCACCATGACGACAGCATCCAGCCCTCCAGCCTCTCCAAAACCTGAGTCATCACAGACGGCCGCGTTAAACACAGGACTGCCTTCTCACGTCTCAATAGACATGATGAATAATTGAATGAGGTCTAAGTTCTGAATAATTGATGGTGGACCTTCAGCTACATAATGATCCTTCAGCTATCCTTTGCATGGTTTAATAGTTACTGTAACAGCTGCAAATGTATTCACATTATAGGAGTGTTACTTACTAAAGATGTATTTAGGACATCTCATTAAAATCAAGATCTCTTTTTAAAGGACAAACCTGAGATCCACACAACTTATTCATTACGGATTGGTTTGCAAGGAATTGATAAATACAAATGTGCATCCAATAGCTTTTAAGGATCTCCTGCTAAGGTTTGATATCAATCAATTTCAAAAACAACATTGTCCTCAAAATATATATATTTTGTTAACATTGCGTCTAAATTGACTTCAAAAACCAGAAATTGAGGTTGACGCTTTACCTTTCTATTGTGCCATACACACATTTTTAAATGGTGACTGTTTCAATAATTATTCATATATAGGTATGACCATCTCTGACCTCTATCTGTTGTACAGTTGAATGTTTTGTAGATGTGAACATTAATATGGGAATAATACAGTGTAATAGCCTACATAGTATTTTTGTTGTGCTTGTAATACTGAGTGAATATGTTTATTCAAATACTATTATTCATCTAACTTTGAGGCTGAAATGTATTGAAACTAGTAATACTGCTCTAGAGGTATTGTGAAAAGTGGCACCAGTTAAATTGGAAAGCATTTTAATTGTTACACCTGCTACTGTAAAAAAGACTTCTCTCCATTCTCCATCATGTCAGAGTGAAATACTATTGCAGGTCCTATTGATGGAGTCAGAGGGAGTATCCACACCGGGGGGAGAGGTTGGGCTTGGGGGGCATAAACTATTTACAACAGAGCCCCCCACGAGTCACGACTCATATGTCACACCAGACAATACAATCAACAGGTTACGCTTGACTTGAACGCATCATTTATCTAGCAACCTTACTTGCATTCTCCGAAGAATACATTGCTCGTTCATGATACTGTATATTAAAAATGCATGAAACTCATCCTACTCCACCTTAAATGTCCCCCACCGCAGTCATTTTCACACTGAAGTTGAAAAGGATTCACAGGTGGTTGGCAATGACACAAATCTTAAATATAGCTCGCTACACAATGAATACCTGTTTATATCGTAACTTCTCAGTTTTAATTTCTTCAAAGTAGCTTTCTGTTTACCTTCAGTTTGACTCTTTAGCTTCCCTTTGAGTTTCACAGCCTACACCCAACACCACTTAAAGGGGACGCGACGAAGTTCCAACAAAGTACATCTAAAAATGTAGCCGAAAGCCATGTTTATAACACATTTTGTGAGTTTGTAGAAAGCGTTTTTATATACTATATTTATGATGAACGTAACTGTTTGTAATATTTAATAATGTTGTTAATTTATATTCGTTACGGCAAAAACCGTCTAACGGCTGTCCCGGAACTTCTGCCGCTTCTGAATTCTCGTCGGCTATATTTTGACACACCACCAGAACTGTGACGTCACCTCCCCTCATTTATAAACAGTGCAGCACTGTATAAACGCATTTATCACTTCTATATTTTAAATTGTCCTGCAACATTTTGCATGGCAACAAAACGCAAAGTAGACGTGATTGTTCCCGCAGAGGAGAGCGACCAGCTCCTAATTCGTCCACTGTGAGTTCATTTAGGTTCCTTTTTTTTTAAATCAATAAAGGTGTTGTACGCCTGCCTCTTTATTTAACCAGTATTCATGAAATAAATGTTATGTTAGTTCAACCTCTATTTTATTTTATGTAACTACAGGGGTGCGGGTCAGGAGGTTGGGAGATCATGCATCATTCTGGAGTTCAAAGGAAGGAAAATTATGGTAAATATTATATTCTGAATGAATAGGTTAGAGACACATCTTTATTATGGAGCTGGAATATAGGTCGTGCAATTATATGTTCTTACTTTGTGCAGGCTCACTGTTGTTATTATTGTATATGTTTTAATTATTGTATTGTTGCTTTATTGAGTCCTGTGTTAGTTGTGTGTCGATGATTCATGGAAAGCATTGTCCTTGGTGAAATAAATACAGTCATATTTGTGAGGGAAACCAGAGAGAAGTTAGACTTGTACTTAGCTTTGTAACCAAGTCATAGTGACCCAAACCAACTAAGGCACACTGATTTATAAAAAGTTATGAGATCTTCAATACCAAATGATTTGTAATGTTAGCATACGATTGCGTGACACAAGTACCTTTGTGGTTATTATAGCTTATAGACTACAGAAGTACAATTCTAACCTGTCTTTTTTTTGGTCTCTTGATATTTCCTAGGATCTAAAGAAATGTTCTCTCTGTAGACATTAATATTTGTGTTTTGCAGCTGGACTGTGGTATCCACCCTGGCTTGGAGGGAATGGATGCTCTCCCATACATAGACTTGATCGACCCGGCTGAGATAGACCTGCTGCTTATCAGCCAGTGAGTCTTCCCTTCTCTCTTTTGTGTGTTAAATGTATATTTTCAACCTTAAATGCTTATTTACTTACTATGGCATATCCTGCTTGTATGTCATTTTGATTTTATTCTAAAACAATATTTCATTTTGATGTGTGTATCCTCCCACCAGTTTCCACTTGGATCACTGTGGAGCTCTGCCCTGGTTCCTCCAGAAGACCAGCTTTAAAGGCAGGACCTTCATGACCCACGCCACTAAGGCCATCTACCGCTGGCTACTGTCGGACTACGTCAAAGTCAGGTAGAAGCAATAGCAATTGTCGATATGGAACATATTTACAAATTATTTATATGTGTAACCATTAAGTTATTTGCTTTCTTTGCAGCAATATTTCTGCAGATGACATGCTGTACACTGAGACTGACCTGGAGGAGAGCATGGATAAGATTGAGACCATCAACTTCCACGAGGTGAAGGAGGTGGCTGGAATAAAGTTCTGGTGCTACCACGCTGGCCATGTGCTGGGAGCCGCCATGTTCATGATCGAAATAGCCGGAGTCAAGGTAACTACTTCTGTTTTGCTTTTAACAGAGTTCTGTTCATTTATCCAAAATAGGTTCACTTCAGAAATCGATTATTTGTGTGTTTTTTCCTACAAAAGCTGCTGTACACAGGAGACTTCTCCCGACAGGAAGACAGGCATCTGATGGCAGCAGAGATCCCCAGTGTCAAACCGGACATCCTAATCATAGTATGCAGCGTAATAATTCACATTGAACAGAATTCTAATGGATGTTTAGCTGATCAAATCTAGGAAAGTGCATACATGTGGTTCTTTCTGCAGGAGTCAACCTATGGCACGCACATCCATGAGAAGAGGGAGGAACGTGAGGCTCGGTTCTGTAACACAGTCCATGACATTGTCAACAGAGAAGGTCGCTGTTTAATCCCTGTGTTCGCTTTGGGCCGGGCCCAGGAGCTGCTGCTCATCCTGGGTGAGAAGTCAAGAGGGACTCCCTGATCGAAATTGTGCCTCCAAATTCGAACCACATAGTTAACCTCTCTGCTAGGGTGCATTGATAATACTTGGGATAAATAAACAGATAAGATTTCCTATTATTTCTGTAATAAAATAAACGTGCTTGTTGAATTTCAAAAATAATTTAAGGAAATTATTTCCAACATTCTTTTATGGACATAAAAATTCACCAATAAAAAAAATAGATTATTTTTAATGTGTAGTGTCCTTCTCATAAAACATATTTTTGATATATCAACAGTTTTTCGTGATGTGTTTATTGCAGAAGTTGACATGCCGTACTCTAAACTGTCATGAAAGACCCTTTATCCTGATTTGCTTAATATTTCCATTGTTTTACAATTTATTTTCTTCTGTTCCATCTCAATTTGTAAGATTGTGTTTCATGTTCTCCTGTAGATGAGTACTGGCAGAACCACCCTGAGCTCCATGACATCCCCATCTACTACGCTTCATCCCTGGCCAAGAAGTGCATGGCCGTGTACCAGACGTACGTCAACGCAATGAACGACAAGATCCGCAAGGCCATCAATATCAACAACCCTTTTGTTTTCAAGCACATCAGCAACCTCAAGGTAGAGAGCCAAACAGATACCGGGCTGTTTTATCTTTGGGCTGCTGCTGAATATCTGTAAACGTGGTGTCTGTGTTTTTCCAGAGCATGGATCACTTCGATGACATCGGCCCCAGCGTGGTGATGGCGTCTCCGGGTATGATGCAGAGCGGGCTCTCCAGAGAGCTGTTTGAGAGCTGGTGCACTGACAAGAGGAACGGAGTCATCATCGCTGGATACTGTGTAGAGGGCACACTGGCCAAGGTCAGGCAGATCTGTCATAATGATATTAACAAACCTTATTTTTAGAGCCCCTTTCATACAAGAAATGCAGCACAAAGTGATTTAAAATAAGAGTTGTAGACTTGGAATTAACATAAAAACATGAATTAATAGTAAATATAATAGAAAATTCTTTAAAATTAAGAAACCATAGTGGCTGCATGCATTATAGACAGGTATAACTAGTTTATTGGGTGAAAGCGACATCATTTATATACATTTTTATCCAAATGAACTCAAATCAGATGTGCTTGTTGCAACAATGATTTTATAATTACAGCTGCTAACTGGTGTGGTTTGTGCTCTCTGCAGCACATCATGTCTGAGCCCGAGGAGATCACCACCATGTCGGGGCAGAAGCTGCAGCTGAAGATGTCGGTGGACTACATCTCTTTCTCCGCACACACTGACTACCAGCAGACCAGCGAGTTCATCAGGGCCCTCAAACCACCACATGTGGTAGGAGGAGCTCAAATAAACTAGCTAATGTACCAATATCTTCCTGAGTCGGTTTTTAAATGTGTTATAAAGAACGGACCTAAGATAAGTCAATGTCAGATTTGGGATGTGTTCTTAAATTGCAGACAGTGGCAAAAGTGTGCTTTGAGTGTATGTATATTTGAAATAAGAAACAGTGGTCAAAGCCAGGATGTTTGTGAAAACTCCTAAGTGGGTTTCAGAAATTGAAATGTTGTCTGTACCCTTGAGTTGTATCAGCTGTAATGAAAATCCTTACCCTCTGTCTACATCTTATCGACAGATCCTGGTCCACGGGGAGCAGAATGAGATGGCCCGTCTGAAGGCTGCCCTGATCAGGGAGTACGAGGACAACGACCAGGTTCACATCGAAGTCCACAATCCTCGAAACACAGAAGCTGTCACCCTCAACTTCAGAGGAGAGAAGCTGGCCAAGGTCAATGCACCTTTCACTTTTTCTCTATCCCTGAGACTGTT